>NC_143404.1:43724692-43975078 GCF_052110815.1 Crocodylus siamensis | reverse complement strand
TTTGCAATGATATGCCAGCATGTAAACACACCTTGCAAAAAAAGGCAGTTAAATGTGTGGCGGATTGGGAGAACTGAGAGGCAGGCACAGAACTGGTGGCTGACAGGGCTTTGTGGATCAACATGAGGAGCAGCAACTGCAGGGTCTGGGTCCATGAAAGCAGCTTTGACGAATCATTCTGATGACTTGGAACAATCAACCGTGGCTGGAGATGTTCTGAATGACTAGGATGACATTTAATCACATCGTCTTGATGCTGGGGTTGAAAACAGTGAGGCAGGCCATGCGTCAAGCCATCAGGCTGGGCAAGAGGGTGGCCATGGCCATCATGAAACTGGCCACCCCTGCCAGCCTCTGCTACATTGCCAACTAGTTTGGCATGGCTCTCTGCATGGCCGGGATGGCAACTTGCAAGCATTGGTGGATTAATTCATGGACCAGTTGGGCATAAGCCCGGGGGCCCCTACCAATTTGGGGCCCCAGGATCCTCATCAGCAGGGAAGTGAAAGCTGCAGTTTTAAACTCAGTGCCCATCTTTGGCACCAAGTTTAAAACTGTGGCTTTCACATTTGTTTCCTTGGGATCTGAAAGCATTGCCCCTTCACCAATGGGGCTGTGGAAAGGGGCCCACAGGGCTGGGTTTGGGTGGGAGAGCCATGCTGCACCTGGGGGAGAGGGGCAGGCTGGGCAGCACTGTGTCTGGGGGGAGGGGGCTGAACTGGGCTGGGAGAGCTGTTCCCCACCTGGCAGGAGGTTGAGGCCAGGCTGGGCCATAAGCCCCATGCTGCGCTGTGCCTTTGCAGGAGGCAGTTCTGGGAGAACTTTGAGTGCTGTAGCACCCCCAAAATTCATCTTAGCCTCCTGCAGCCACCCCTCCCAGTACCCATGCCCACTCGCAGAGACATGGCATGGGACCGCTGGCTCGGCCCAGCCCAGCCCAGCCCAGCGGGCCCACTGCATCTGCCTGGACAGCGAACAGCAGTTCCCTGAGTGTAACTATAGCAGTGGCCGGGGAGGGGGGGGAGCAAGACTGAGCTGCAGGAGGCTGGTGGCAGGGGAGGGAGGCATGGGTAGAGGGGGATAGAGGGCTGCCTCCATGATCAAGAGTGGGGGAGGGGGAGGTATTCTGAGGGGAAAGTGTGTTTCTGTGTGTTTGTGTGGGTCTCTGTGTAAGTGTGTGGGTCTGTGTCTGTTTGTGTGGGTCTGGGTCTGTGTGTGTCTGTGTGTGTGCCTGTGTGTCAGTCTGTGTCTATCTGTGTGTGGGTCTCTGTGTATGTATGTGCGTCTGGGTTTGTGGATGTCTCTGTGTATGTGGGTCTGTGTGTGTGTGTGTGTGTGTGTGTGTGTCTGGGGTGAGGTCTCTGTGTATGTGGATCTGTGTATGTGTGTGTGCCGAACCCAGGCCTATGTGTGGGTCTGGGTTTGGGTCGCTGTGTGTGTTGGTCTGTGTCCATGTGCAGAGAGGGTGCAGTTTATGTGCCTGTGTCTGTGCCCACCTGTGTACATGCACATTGGGTCATAGTGGGGGCAGGGAGCAGGGAGAAAAGGCGGGCATATGCCCCCCCAGCCCAGAAGTGTCCACCCAGCCTCCCCTGCCAGCAGTAGGAGGGGAAGTGGCCACTCTGCCCCCCTGCAGCCTAGCTCCCATTGGGGGGGCTCAAATTTTGTGCTTGCCCAGGGCCACAGTGCACCTGAATCCGCCTCTGCTTGCAAAATATGCCAGTTGCTGCAGGACATCATGGCAACAACTTTATTTGCCCCAGTAATCCCCAGGATGGCTTCTGTGCCATAGCTAACTGCATGGGGGCTTTAGACAGCACGCACATCCCTGTTCTATCCCCTTCTATGCCTAACTGCATGGGGGCTTTAGACAGCACACACATCCCCATGCTATCCCCCTCTCAGGTGAGTCACTCATTCACAAATAGGAAGGGATTTGCCTTGGTGATCCTGCAAGCCATGGCAGATCACCAGGGCTAGTTCATAAACTTTTGTACAGGCTGGGCAGGCAACGTGCATGATGCACGTGTGTTTAGAAACTCTCTGTTGCCTGGTTTGATGGAGAAAGCACACTATGCACCTGTAGTCCTCAACACAGTGATCCATGGTGTTCCTGCCCGCCCCAGCTTATTATAGCGGATGCGGCTTACCCACCCAAGCCCTGGCTCATGAAGCCATATGGAGGACATGTAACTGACCTGCAGAAGATGGCTTTCAACAACCATCTCAGCAAATGCAGGATGGCTGCTGAATGTGCCTTTGGCCACCTCAAAGCACGGTGGAGGGCACTGAACTGTAGGCTTGATTTGGAGCCAGAAAAACATAATGGTCTTTAAGGTGGCAGCTTTCATGCTCCACAATATTTTGAAACCACGGAGGAGGTTTTCAGTGAGTTGTGGACTGGAGAAGCATGGGAGGCAACAGGCATTCAAAGACATGGGTGTGAAGCCAAAGCCCTGTGGCACGGGTGAGGGGTGGAGGGGGTTAGACCCATGCATGACTCATACCCTGACATCTGGCACTGGTCCACAAGTCTAGCTAACCTAGCCTCTGTGGATGGATCACGTCCTGTGAAGGGTTAATAAAACTTGGGGGAGGGTTAGTATGAGCCTGCAGGAGTTTGTGGCTTCTTGGTGGGTGGGGAATTGAGTAAAGTCTCTGCTGTTGCTGCAGCTTGGTGGGGGACTGCAGCTGCACAGCCCTGTTGGGTGAGCCCAGAGCCAGCGTGGGGCCCAGGTTGGCTGCGTGGGCAGGTTACTGAGTGGGCTGGTACTGAGTGCAGGGGGAAAAAGTGACCCCCACCCCCACCCCCACCCTATGGCTGGTGCCCCACACTGCAGTCGCTCGCAGCTCATATAGGGCTGTGTGTGCCTGTTCAGGACAGCCCCGCATGGGCTGCAAGCAACTGCAGTAGGGAGCAAGGGCCATGGTGTGGGGGAAGGGATGCTTTTCCTCACACACAGCTTTTCCCTGGGCCACTCTTCCCTGGGGTCCTTCCCTGACCGGGGTCCTCCCCTGCCCTCCCCCCAGCCCCTTACCTGAGGTTCCGGAGCCAGAGGAGCCTCATGGTCCCAGGCCAGAAGCCCCTGCTGGAGCTTCTGACTGGGGGGAGGCAGGCAGGCGGGCCCTGCTGTTGCAGAAGCCTGCTAGAGCTTCCCCTGGGTCCTACTGCCCCTGGTTCCTGTCATTTTTTATGGGAGCCAAGGGCAGATAAATAATAATTTTTTAAATTTTTTAGGGACCATGCAGGATGGATAGAATGGCCTTGCAGGCCAGATTTGGCTCATGGGCCCCAACCCTCCCCCCCACTCATTCCACCTACAGTGCCCACCCCCACCAGTGCAGAGAAGCCACTAGGGGGAGAGGCGGATGCTTCCACTTCCGCCCTGCCTGCCCTGACCTCCCCGATTGGGCTGGGGTGGTCAGCGATTGTGGCACTGAGGCCCCGTCAGATGACGGGGCTCAGGCCTCCTGCAAGTTGCCCTCCGCCACAGCTTTGGCTGAGCTGGCTGGCTCTGGGGAGACAGGCCAGACACAGTCTGGCCCATCCTCTGTGAAGGATGGGTCATCTGCCACAAAGCAAAAGAAGAAGAACAACAACAAGGAGAAAAAAGTGAAAGGGACCCCTCAGGACTCCCCATCCCCACTGAGGCCTTCCTCAGCTGGTGCTGGGGAGGCCCCTGCTGGAGAGTCCGGCCCTGCTCCGGCTGTCATGTCAGTGACCCTGTTGACCGGGGATGAGGGCAGTTTGGAGGTGGGGGAGGCGAAGACAGGGGTCATTAATGCCTCGCCCATCTCCCAGCTCTCGGAGATGAGTGGCAAGAAGACGTACACACAATGTGTCGCTTCTGGAGGTCTGACCCAGGGAGCAGCAGAGGAGTCTCCTGACCTCTTGGTCACGTCCCAGGCCACTGAATTAGATGAGGAGGCTTGTGAGATGGAAATCCAGCTTTCTGAGTGTCGCAAGCGACCTCGAGAGCAGGATGACCTCTCCCCCCCCAAGAAGGTGGGGCTTGCTCTTCAAGAGCCAGACCTCGACCTAGATGATCAGAGGAGGTTGATGGGCTTGGATATTGAGGGTGTGGATGCAGTGGTCCCAGCCAGTGTGCGGCCTTGCCGCTCCTCTGTGGGAAATGTGCAGCCCATGTTGGCACCCTGCCCGGGTCGGTCCTAACTATGGAGGGCTTTTGACCTTTCTAAAGCAAACGAAAGGACAAAAGAACATAGCGGCGCGCTGCCTGGCAAGGCCAGGTGTTCTTGAGTCACAGCACCAACCTTAGCACCGGGGTCACGACTCTCCTATCATCACAACTACAGCATGACACAGTGGTGGCACGAGAGGTTGTCCCCGGCCGCCTGTTGACGGTCCGCGTCACCGTAGCGCAACACCATTTGCTGCTCGTCAACATCTATGCACCTTCTGATGGCCAGGAGAGGGTCACTTTCTTTGAAACCTTGGCTGGCCTTTTGCGCGATGTCAGCGAGGACGATGACCTGCTTCTTGTAGGAGGGGACTTTAATTGTACCTCCGATACCCTGCTTGACCGTACGGGGCCCGAGCCTCACCTGCCCTCAGCCCGCAAGCTGCAGTCCGTCTTGGAGACTGCAGGCCTCGTCGATGTCTGGCGAGCCGTGCACCCTGATGCGCGCCAGTACACCTGGGCCAGGATGAGTGCCGGGGGTCTTACTATGGCCCGCCTCGACCGTATTTATGTCACTAGGCACCACCTACCACTCCTACGTAGCGGCCGCATCGTTCCCTCGGGCCTGTCAGACCACGGCCTGGCTTTTTGTGAACTGAGTCTGCCAGGGAGAACATGCGCACGAGCGCTTTATTGGTGCTTCAACATCAGCCTGCTTCAAGACTCTTACTTCTGGGACTGCTTTGCCAACTTTTGGCAGAGCTGGGAGGCCACAAGACCGAATTACTCCTCCTGGAAGCTATGGTGGGATGTGGGCAAGGTACAGATCTGGGCCTTTTGCCAGCAGTACATTCAGCTGGCCACAAATGAACTGCGCCGCCATATCAGAGAGCTGAAGGAGGACGTGGTAAAGCTCAAGGCTGCCCTACTGGCAGCCGGCAGTGATGCGGTGCTGTGCGAGAGCCTCCGGTTCCGGAAGAAGTGCCTGTGTGACTTGGAGGAGAGTGCGGCCCGTGGAGCAAGGATCCGCGCCCGCTGCCAAGGGCTGGCTGAAACAGATGCCCCGACCCGCTTCTTCTTCAACCTGGAGCGATGGCGAGCAGCGAGCAAAGTCTTAAATCACCTCAAGACCTCTGAGGGCCAGGTCATCACTGACCCACGTGAAGTACGTGAGCATGCTGTTGCTTTCTATCGTGACCTGTTTGCGGCTGAGCCGTCCTGCCCTGATGCCGTGCGGGAACTCCATGTGGGCCTGCCACACCTTGGTGCCCTGGAGGCTGGTGAGCTTGAGCAGGAGTTGTCTCTGGCAGAGCTGGCAGCGGCTGCAGCTGGCCTCGCCTCCGGCAAAGCCCCAGGCCTCGATGGGTTACCTGCGGAGTTCTACAAGGCTTTCTGGCCTCTTCTCGGCCCCTGCCTCCTGCGCGTTTTCCAGGAGAGTCTTGCCGAGAAGGTCTTGCCGATTAGTTGCCACTGTGCAGTGCTCATGTTGCTGCCCAAGAAAGGAGACCTTAGCTGCATTAAGAACTGGCGGCCAGTCTCCATGCTGTGCACAGATTACAAGATCTTGGCCACCTGACTCCACACTGTCATGGCCTCTGTCACTGGGCCTGAGCAGAGCTACTGCGTGCTGGGCAGAACCATCCAAGACAACCTGTTTCTGCTGCACAACCTACTTACAGCCAGTGAACTCTTTGGACTGGACGCTGGCCTTATCTCTCTGGACCAGGAGAAAGCCTCTGACTGGGTGGACCACGCCTACCTCTTTTGGACCCTGGAGGCCTTTGGCTTTGGGCCCCTTTTCACCGGCGCCCTCCGGGTCTTGTATCGAGACACTTCCAGCCTTCTCAAGGTGAACGGCATGCTCTGTGCCCCGTTCCCCGCATGCAGAGGCATCCATCAGGGCTGCCCCCTGTCCGGCATGCTTTATGCCCTGGCCATTGAGCCATTGCTGCATGCGCTGCGGCGCCACCTGAGCGGTGTGGCCTTGCCACCAGCCATGGGCCCGTCCGTTGCCTCTTCATTGCGGCTCTCAGCATACGCAGATGACGTGACCATCTTCCTTAATGCCCAGGAAGACGTGGAGGCCCTGACAGCCTGCCAGTGAGCCTACAAACGCGCCTCTTCAGCCCGTATCAACTGGGCCAAAAACGATACCCTGCTGCTTGGAGAGTGGATCGCCATGACCCCCCCGGACTTGCCTGGGGGCCTCACCTGGTGCCGCGAGAGCCTTAAGATCCTGGGTGTGTTCCTGGGGCCACCGACCTTCATGGCGCGCAACTGGGACGGCCTCAAGGAGGGAGTGAAGGCCTGCCTACAAAGGTGGCACTGGCACCTACCCAGCCTCTCCTACCATGGATGCACCCTCATCGTGAACAACCTAGTGGTGGCGACCCTGTGGCATCAGTGCGCTGTACTCGATCCTCCAGAGGACCTGCTCAAGAGACTCCAGCGCCTCCTGGTTGACTTCTTCTGGGACGGGTGCCACTGGCTCCCATGACCTGTCCTTTACCTACCTGTGACTGAGGAGGGCCAGAGTTTGGTTGACCTGGCGAGCAGGGTGGTCGCCTTCTGCCTCCAGGCCCTCCAGCAACTCCTGTACAGCGAGGAGTGCCCACCTTGGCAACACCTGGCATGCCGGTTTCTGCAGAGGGTGGGGGCCCTCGGCTTTGACCGGAGCTCTTCCTGTTGGACCTTATGCTTTTGAACTGGGCCGTGCTTCCAGCCTTTTACTGTAGCGTGGTATGAGCCTGGCAAGTCACTTTCCACCTCCAGTCCCAGGCCCGTCACCTCCAGTTCCCGCAGTTGCTGGGGGAACCCCTGGTGCACAACCCAGCGCTGAGGCGCCCTGTGCCGAGCTTGGCCTCTGCCAGTCTCATGGCCACTCTTATTCAGGCACGTGTTCTCCACCTGAGTCACCTCCTTGACCCCGCTCGGTCAGCCTGGCTCTCGCCCAAGGCCTTGAGCAGCCGGCTGGGCATGCGCTGCATTCACAGTGTGGGCCGTCTCCTGTGTGACATCTGGGCTGCCCTCCCATTGGAGGCGGCAGCCGCCCTGGAGGACCATCTCTGGGAGGGCCAGGTCCCCTGCACTGAGGATGCCCTGAGCAAGGCTTTCCCTGCGTTACCAGTCACCCCAGCTGTGGCCAACAATCTGGCCAGCGGCCCTGGCACCCTGCTGATGCTCCCTGTGCCTCCTGACAGGGACACGGGTTGTCCTTTTACTTCTCTGTCGCGTAGAGGTTTATATGCCTGGGTGGTTCACGTCCACCACGCCCAAGTGCTGGCGGGCCACCCCGATACACCGTGGCGACGGTGCCTGGGGCCGCCAGATTCCCCACCGGCCCACCTGGGCACATTGTATAAGCTGCCAATCGCCAAGAAGACTGGTGACCTGCAGTGGTGGTTGCTGCACGGCATCCTAGCCACTGGCACGTTTGCGTCCCACTTGGACCCAGCCGCCTCGACAGCCTGTCCCTTCTGCCCAGGGGGTGTTGAGGAGACCCTCTTTCACGCTTTCCTGGACTGCCCCCACCTGCAGCCACTCTTGGTCACCCTTGGCCCGCTGCTGCAGGCTCTGGGCAGGAGCTTTTCGGAGACCACCTACGTGTGCTCCTACCCGTACCGGGCGGCTGAGAAGGGCCCCGTCTGCCTGGCCAACTTTGTACTGGGTCAGGCCAAGTTGGCTGTCCTCAAGAGCCGCCGAAACCGGCTTGCCAGGACCGACTCAGATGATGCCCTGTAGCTTTTCCGCCTCCTGGTGCAGGCGTGCCTCTCGCTGGAGTTTGTGCACGCTGTGCTCCGGCGGGCGGTGCCCGTCTTTGACACGCACTGGGCCCTTGAGGGAGTGCTGTGCCAGGTGGAGGACAGCCGTCTCAAATACGCACTCTGATGTCATGACTGGTCTGGGCGACCGGGCTGGTTCGGTGTCGAACTGCGACTTCCAGCTCGTGCCGCATCCTGGGCCCTCACCAGGCTGCTTTTTTGCTTGCTTTTTGTGTGGAAGTTGAAGGTTTTGTTACGTGTATGATGGGATGGAGCAGGGTCTGAATTGTTTATGACTGTGTGGCCGGCATGCCGACCGTGTAATTAGCATGTAAGACACGACGTGAAATGCAGCGAAGGTGTCTGTCACGGTGTGATGTGTTGGTTGGTTTGGTTTGGTTTGGTAGTAAGTTGTTTGTGTTTTCGCTTTGTAAGCGGCCACCATTGTTGTATATCTGAACCCTTGAATAAAGTAATTAAAAAGTCAAAGTCTTTCTTTCTTTCTTTCTATGTAGCACTGTGTGTGTGTGCGTGCATGTGTAATCATGGCACCTCCTGAAAAAATAAAGAGAGATTTAAAATAAAGATGCGTCATGCTTTCTTTATTTGGTGGAATAGTGTGGGAGTTCATGTGGTTTGGGGGTGTGGGAGGGATTGCAGTGATGACGTGGGGCATGGCAGGTTGCTGATCATGGCTGTGCCCCAGTGGCAGACCACACTATCACCGCCACAAGATGCCAGGGAGCCTGTGGTACAACTCCATGCTATGCCAAGTGCCCACTGCACACCCTGACAACAGGACTAGTGCTAGCTAAGGGAAGAAGCTTTAGCCATCCCAAAATTGCATGTCTGGCTGATATCCATAGAAACCCCTGGTCAGTGCTATCACAGAGTAGCTGCTGCAGGGGTCTCCAGGGAAACTGTCCCAAGACACAATGGCAGGGGCTGCTGGGAAATGTAGTCCATTACTGATAGAAAAAACATGGTGGGACAGAGCAATAGATCCCCCCAGCCCTTGTGCCAGTAATGTGGTACCTGGTGATGGTCCTGGTGGTCCACCGCGTACTGTTTCCATGGTCCCCCCAGCCACCATGCCCATGACCCAGGAAAAGCAGCTGCCAAAGGATAAAGCAAGGTGCTAGAGCAACCAATGGTAAGTCTGCAATTAAGGGGGTGTGCCTTGACACATGTTTACACTTACATATTTCAGGGTAATTTTCCTATTTCTTATCATTGCATTCTGGAAACCCAGTGCATGGTGGATACAGAGTGCGAGACTTATTGCCTAGGACAGGGGTGGGCAATTATTTCTGGCAGAGCGCTGCTTACCAAGATTTAGCAAGCATGCACCTGTCAAGGGCCACATGGGTAGCCCCGCCCCTTGACAGGTGCCCCGCCTCCTGGTCACCACCTTGGGACCAGAAGTCCCGCCACCTAACATCTAAACTTTGCCATCAGAAGTCCTACCCCTTGCCCCCAGAAACACTCCTTTCAGCAAGGGGCTTTGCCATCTCAGGTAGGCTCTGGAGCGGTGAGAGACGCGCGGGTGAAGCCCGCTGCGCCCCCACTCCCCCGAAGCCCCCCAGACATCCCCCTCAGCAGCCGCCGAGCCCCTTGACGACCCCCAGCACAGCCGGAGGTAAGCGGGCTCATGGTGGGAAGGGGTTAACTCCTCGCTTGCTGGGAGGAGGCCGCTGCCCGGTGCCGGGCCGGGTCAAGCCCCCACCCAGGCCCCTACTTGGCCCAGCCCCCCAGGGAGCCCTGCCACCGGAGCCGCGCGAACAGGCTGCGTAAACAGGCGCTTGAGTTAGCGCGGAGTTCGCACAGGGAGGGCGTGGGAGGGCACGAGACCCTGCCTGCGACCCCCCCCCCCAGCCATAGCCAGCCCCAGCCGTAGCCAGCCTACCAGAGGCATGACACGGATGGGCACGCGCCGCACCCCGAGGGTCCCCTCGGGCTCTGCGGCCCCCCCCATCGGGCACCTCAGAGACAGCCACCCAGACGGAGCCCATGGTTCTGGGCTCCACGCAGACGGAGCCCCTGGCTCTTGGCTGCGGGGGCTGCCTGTCCCTTTTTCAGGCTCTGGGGCCCAGGAGCATGGCCCCCTCCCCTTGCGGGGTCTGCTCCCTACTGGGGTCTCTGGCGCACCAGCTGGAGGAGCTCCAGGCCACAGTCCAGAGACTGCGTGCCATCAGGGACTGCGAGCAGGAGATAGACTCCTACTGCCAGCCCCTTCTCCCCCGGGAGCCGCAGGGGAGAGCTCCGTCTCCCTCCGCGACTAAGGAGGACTCTGGGACTTCCCACTCTGCCCAGTCAGGGGCATGGACCAAGGTGGTCAAGGGCCCCAAGGCCTGCCCAGTCAGGGGCATGGACCAAGGTGGTCAAGGGCCCCAAGGCCCGCCGCACCAAGGCAGCTGCCCCGCCGGAGCTTAGCAACAGGTTCGCATCTCTTGCAGCCCCAGCAGAGCCCGTGCAGTTGCCAGCTCCCGCAGGCAACCCAGGCTCGACCGCAGCTACTGGCCCCGCTCTCCCCAAGACAAAGCATAAGGTATTTGTTGTGGGAGACTCCATCCTGCGGGGCACTGAGGGGGCAATCTGCCGCCCCGACCCCTTAGCCCGGGAAGTCTGCTGCTTCCCGGGGGCCCGCATCCGAGACATTGCAGAGAGGATCCCGCAGCTCCTCCGGCCCACAGACCACTACCCCATGCTCCTTATTCATGTGGGCACAAATGACACGGCTCGGAGCACCCCCAGCCAGGTCATGAGGCGCTACAGGGAGTTGGGCTTAGGGGTCTGGGAGCTCAGGTGGTGTTTTCCTCGATCCTCCCAGTCTCAGGCTATGGGCTGAGGAGGGAAAGGAGGATCCACGCGGTGAACCAAAGACTGCGGCGCTGGTGTTATCGGGAAGGCTTTGGCTTCCAGGACCACAGCCCGCTCTTTGGAGAGAGAGGCAGCGAGCTGCTGGGAAGAGATGGCCTCCACCTCTCTCCTCTGGGGAGGAGGCTCTTCTCAGCCAGGCTGGCTGACCTGCTCCACCGGGCTTTAAACTAAGCCCGCTGGGGGATGGGGGGACTACTGCCCCTGCTGGCCCACTGAACGGCCCTTGCAAAGCCAGTAGACCAAGGCACTTAAGAGGGCACTTAAGGGAGCTCACCCCTGCCCCAGCCCTGGCACAATCTGTGGGCAAGGCAAGAGCCCCCAAGGGCACACTTGCCTGCCTGTACACTAATGCCAGGAGCCTGGGCAACAAGTCCTGCTCAGTGCAAAGAAATATGATGTCATTGGGATAACGGAGACCTTGTGGGACTCCACCCATGACTGGACCACGGGTATAGAGGGCTATACCCTATACAGGAGGGATCGTGTTGACAAAAGGGGCGGGGGTGTAGCTCTCTATGTGAAGGAAAGCTACATGTCCCTGCAAGCTGATGTTGGCGACTGGCATGGACAGCTAGAGACCCTCTGGGTAAAAATTCGTGGGGAATTCGGCACAGGGGACACAACAGTGGGAGTCTACTACAGACCTCCCACTCAAAGTCCCGAGCTTGACCAGGAGTTCACCCGGGAACTGACTGAGGCCGCTTGCTCCAGGACCTTGGTTGTCATGGGTGACTTCAATTACTCGGACATCTCATGGGAAGATCACTCAGCTAAATCTGAGCAGGCGCAAAGCTTTCTCTCGTGCGTGGATGACCTCTACCTGACCCAAGAAGTCTATGGGCCAACGAGAGGCAAAGCGCTGCTTGACCTGGTACTGGCTACGGGGGATGACCTAATCGGCGACCTAGTGATTGATGTGAAGTTGGGTGACAGCGACCACGAGCTGATCACCTTCACCATCCGCCGTAAAGCTGGCAAGTCAGTCAGCAACACAGAAGTCCTTGACTTCAGAAAAGCCGACTTTGACAAGCTCAAGAGGCTAGTCGGTCAGGCCCTCAGGGACCACGACCCCAGGGAGATCGGAGTTCAAGAAGAGTGGTTGCTTCTCAAGGAAGCGATCCTCAATGCACAAGCTAAATCTATTCCAACACGGAGGAAAGGCAGCAAGAAGGCACAGCAGCCCTCCTGGCTCTCCAGAGACCTAGCGGACCTACTGTGGCTAAAAAGGAAAGCCTACAAAGGATGGAGGACGGGATTCACCTCCAAGGAGGATTACTCCGCGCTGGTCCGGTCCTGCAGGGAGCAAACTAGGAAAGCCAAGGCTGCAACTGAACTCCAACTAGCTTCAGGCATCAAGGACAACAAAAAGTCCTTTTTCAGGTATGTGGGGAGCCAGAGGAAAAGCAAGGGCAATGTTGGACCCCTGCTAAACCAGATGGGGCAACTGACAACTGACGCCCAGGAAAAAGCCAACCTATTAAATAGGTACTTTGCATCAGTCTTTCATCAGTCACACGGGATGCCCATGCCTGCTATGGGACAGGAATATCTGGGTGAGGGGAATCCCCTACCCTCCATCAATGCTGACCTCGTGAAGGAACACCTTGAGAAGCTGGATACCTTCAAGTCAGCTGGCCCTGACAACCTGCACCCCAGGGTACTCAAGGAGCTGGCGAGCGTCATAGCCCAGCCCCTGGCACGGATCTTTGAAAACTCCTGGTGCTCTGGTGTAGTGCCCGAAGACTGGAAGAAGGCCAATGTGGTGCCGATCTTCAAGAAAGGGAGGAGAGTGGATCCGGCTAACTACAGGCCCATTAGCCTGACTTCTCTCCTGGGGAAGATCTTAGAAAAGTTTATTAAGGAGGCCATCCTTGAGGGACTGGCCCAGGCTAACATTCTAAGGGACAGCCAGCACGGGTTTGTTGCGGGTAGGTCTTGTATGACCAATCTCATTTCCTTCTATGACCAGGTGACCTATCACCTGGACAAGGGAGAAGAGATTGATGTCATATATCTTGACTTCAAAAAAGCTTTTGATCTGGTATCCCATGATCACCTCTTGGCCAAACTGCCCAGTTGTGGCCTTCGCTCCACCACGATCCGCTGGCTGGGAAATTGGCTTTGTGGTCAGACCCAGAGGGTTGTGATTGATGGCAGTCACTCATCATGGTGCCCTGTAACCAGTGGGGTCCCTCAAGGCTCTGTCCTGGGACCCATCCTGTTCAACATCTTCTTTAATGATGTGGACATTGGAGTTAGGAGTGGACTGGCCAAGTTCGCCGATGACACCAAACTTTGGGGCAAAGCATCCACGCCAGAAGATAGGCGGGTGATCCAGGCCGACCTGGACAAGCTCAGCAAATGGGCAGACGAGAACCTGATGGTGTTTAACACCGAAAAATGCAAGGTTCTCCACCTTGGGAGGAAAAACCTGCAGCACCCTTATAGGCTCGGCAGTGCTACGTTGGTTAGCACTACAGAAGAAAAAGACTTGGGGGTCATCATTGACCACAAGATGGACATGAGCCTGCAATGCGATGCTGCGGCTAGTAAAGCGACTAAAATGCTGGCGTGCATCCATAGATGCTTCTCGAGCAAATCCCGGGACGTCATTCTCCCCTTGTACTCGGCCTTGGTGAGGCCGCAGCTGGAGTACTGCATCCAGTTTTGGGCTCCACAATTCAAAAAGGATGTGGAGAAGCTTGAGAGAGTCCAGAGGAGAGCCACGCGCATGATCAGAGGTCAGGAAAACAGATCTTACGATGACAGGCTGAGAGCCATGGGACTCTTTAGGCTGGAAAAGTGCAGGCTCGGGGGTGATCTGATGGCCACCTATAAGTTTATCAGGGGTGACCACCAGGATCTGGGGGAACGTCTGTTCACCAGAGCGCCCCAAGGGATGACGAGGTCGAACGGTCACAAACTCCTGCAAGACCGTTTCAGGCTGGACATAAGGAAGAATTTCTTTACTGTCCAAGCCCCCAAGGTCTGGAACAGTCTGCCAGCGGAGGTGGTTCAAGCACCTACATTGAACACCTTCAAGAGTAAATTGGATGCTTATCTTGCTGGGATCCTATGACCCCAGCTGACTTCCTGCCCTTTGGGCAGGGGGCTGGACTCGATGATCTCCCGAGGTCCCTTCCAGCCCTAATGTCTATGAAATCTATGAAATCTCAGAACCAGAAAAACACCTAATTATATTCTAAAAAGCAAATATCTACAACACTCCTGAAGAAGACAGCAGCTGGCAGGTGCCTGATTAGGGCAGCCATTTTCAATTCAGGGCTGCCCATATAAACAGGGAATTTTGCTGCCTTAAATGCCATGTGACAACATTACCCCCTGCATGTATCAACTGGAGGTAAGGGAGGAGGTGTAGGGGATGGTCAGGAGGCTCCTGGTCCTATGCATGACCTAAAACTGCATTCTGCTGAGAGTGGGTGGCCTGGTGGGGCTCTCAGTGGTGCAGGAGTCCCCAGGAAATGCCAGGCCAGTTACCACCCTGGTGAAAGGTGGGTTGGGGTGCCTTAACCCCAGCTCCCACAGCCAGGTGGGTTATCCCCTTTGTAGGGTCTGGAAGGTGGACCCCAGCAAGAGAGCGGGGCCATAGGCTCAAACCTGTCTTGACTTTCCCCAACTGGTCTATCCTGGGGCCAGGACTGGAAGGGCCAGGGGCCCACCATGAGGGATGCCCAGAGCTGAGGGCTTGGGGTTCTGATGGGCCTGGAGGTGGGCCAGGGTCAGTAGAGCCAAAGGTCCCAGGGGAGACCACACCTGTAAGGGGGAAGCAGCTGAGGGAGCTATGCAGCCTGGAATGAAGGTGGAATAGGCTGCCTGAATGGAGGGATCCAGTCTGCGAGGCTTGGGCTGTGGTGTAGGGGAGGAACAGAGCTGCAGATAATGCCCCCTGGCAACAGGGCAAGAAATGGGCAGCCTCCTGCTTAATTAACATCAATTAATTAATTAGCAAAGGGCATGGCGGGTGAGAAGGCAGGCAGTTAGCCCAGAAACAGGTGAGTGGGCCACTGGAAAACTGGCCCTGAGAAGGCCCCATTACAGGGGGGGAAGGTGGGCAGGGCTGGGGAAGCTGCCCAGTGGGGCTGGGGGCCACAGTGCATGGTTGCAGGGCCTCAGCTGGGAGCAGGAAGGGGTGCTGGCAGCTTGTCCAGGGTCAGCGGGGGGCAGGGCTGACTCCCCACTGCTGCACACAGTCTGGGGGGGCAGGGAGCAGGGCAGGGGAAATCTTGGGGGCTGTCAGAATTTTGTGGGGAAGTTGGGGGGGTGTTATTTGTATTTTTTAATTTGGAGAAAGGCAAGGATCCTGGTTTATTAATACTACTGTGCAGTTAGTGTCTCGTGTAGATGCACCCAGTAGGCAGGAGATCTACCTGCCTCTAAGGCTGCAACCCCTAGTTCTGCTTGCACCCTTTGCAGTAAGTGGGCAATGCATAAACAGAATACTCCATCTGCAGAGGACAATGCTGGAGTCAGAGGCTCCCCAAGGACAAGTTGTGGGGAACAGATAAAGATGAGGCTAATCATTCTCTGCATCTGACCTTTCCCCAGTCTTGGAGGGGAGACTGGATCAGAACTGAACTTCATGAGTCAGCTTTATCTGTTAGGGTGATAATATTTGGATCTTGGGGAGCACTGGATTTGCAACTGAATACAAGGCTTTAACCTGTCGCCTAGCAAAAGCTGCTAACCACAAGGCAGAATGAAAACTAAGCCAGCTATTTGCTTATGCTAAGTAACTGTCTTAATTGTGTAAACAATTAACAATTTTCTGAGGAAAAACCAGCAAGTGAGTCTGTGTGCTGTGAATGAGGTGAAGTCTTAGGAATGTGGAGATGGTACAACCAGGGATAGAAAAACAGACTGGAATGTGGAAAAGAACATGTAATTGATAACAGAATCCAAGAGGAACATATGTGAAAAGGCAACTGGTGAAGAAGCCTCCAGAAGCTTCCAGGTTTTGGTCAAAGTCTGCCCATTGATGAAGAGAAGTCAAGGTCTTAGACATGCACTCATAGCAAAAAGGCATGCAAATGAAGGAAATGCATATGCCATTCCATACTGATGAAGTAAACAGGGGCGGAGTGACAGAGGTTGAGTGAATGTTAATGAGTATAAACCAAAGTGTATAAATGTAGGGGGAAAAAACTATTGTTCACTGCAGGTCCCTGGCTTGCTGGTTTTTTGGGACCCTTGTCCAAAGCTGTCTCCATTCTGAATAAAGCTGTTGGGAGCAATGTGTGCTGGTGTTTGCTCCCTGCTTGCTCTGGCTAATGAGTAACAGGATCGATGGGCAATTGCATCATTGTCTCCCTAGTTGTTGGACGCCACATGGAGTTGGGGTCTAACATCTTGGCATAGTCGGCAGGATTCAACACACATTTTGGAGGGGAACTGGTCCATCCCAATCCTACCAGGGTAAGCATGAGTGTACTAGGCTCTCTTAAGCCGCCTCGGCTATCATACCCTATCTTTTACCTTTCCCAGTAGTATGGCAGTGGGTTCAGAGGCTTTTCCTCTGTGTATGTGGGGTGAGGGTGACCTCCATGTTTTTACTGAGAGTTGGGCTAAATGGAATGGGGGTCCAGGACCCCAGGAGAATCTGTCTAGCCTGACTTGGATTACAGCCCAGGGTTGGGTTGAGGGGAATTTTTAAGTAAAGCAACTTCCCTCCAGGCTTTAGCTTGGAGTGGTCAAGATTTCACCTTCAGACTGCTGACACCCAAGAGAGAGCCTCAGAGTGAAGCCTGCGTTCTGGCTGGATGTACCTGAACTCTGATGACAGCCCTGGGCTTAGTAGATATAGAATTAATTACCTGTATTGTGTTTTTGTTTTTACTCTGCATCAATAAATTCACCTATCATCAACTGGCAGGCGTTGTAGTCAGTCTGCGAGTTGTGTCCATTGAGAACAAAGGTATAGCTGCTAGGTTTAAATCCAGTCCAACAATTGGCAACTTCACCAGGACACAAGTAGTAACCTGACTAATTGGGGAATTTGTTAATGCAGAGTGATCTATTTTAGAGGGGTTAGCTGAAATTTCTAGTAAGGTAGAGTTGTGCAGTAAGTAACTGAAGTTACAAGTATTGTGCAGGAGATGTTGTTTGTTCCTGCTGACCTGGACAAACAAAGTTTCCAGGTTAGGTGGAGTAGTGGACATGAGTATATGCCATGGTCTGCTTGGAATTAAGTAAGAACGTCCTGTTGTGTTTTACAATAGGAAACAAAAAAGCAAAGAAAGTCACTTCTCTGCTAGAAAGGCTGTGTAAATGAACAGGGTTCTTTGATTCTAGGGTCCTTGTGAAAATAGTTACAGACCTCTGTGCAAAAAAAACAAAAGCAGGTATATGTGTGCTGTAAAGCTGGTAAAGTGTAAGTTCCCAGTGCAGGTTATAGCAAGACAGTGTTATGCAAACAGTATAGCTTCGGAGAGATCAGAAACAGTTAGAAAAATGTAAGACAGACACTCTAGGATCCTGTGTGTATCAGAAAATAGAAGCAGAGAGCACAGAAAGAAACTAGGTATGTTATGTTTGTTCAGGCAGTGGCAGAGAATTTGTGATTTAGAAGTGAAGGGAAACTTAGTTTCTCCCTCCACCCCCAGGCTCTCCAGGAACAGCGAAGAGCCTAAAAGAAATGGAAATTGTTAACAGCTGTGTAAACGGAGATCAGTACCCAGAATTACTTTGAGTTACTCTAAGCAGGGAAAGAGGAGTAAGCTTATTAAAGGTGCATTGTTTTTTCTTTACAGAAGTATAGTTCAAAGGTTTCAAGAAAATTCTTTCTACCTTAAAAAAAAAAAAAAGAAAAGAATTGTGTGTAGTATGTAATTTGTCACGTATGGTCTTTCAGGGGGAATTTTTTTAGTCCTGAAGTAAAGCAAGCTGTGTACAGCTGTAAGAGAGATTTAATGGATACATTTGTTTGCAAAGAGCAAGACAAGAAGGAGCCACTAATTTAAAAACAGATTGTGAAGCATGTAGCCCAGAAAGGTTATAGTTAAGATCTGTATAAGAAAGGAAAATCTAGAATCCGAACACTTTTTTCCCTAGGTTTTATTTAACTTCTAAAGAGGTTTTTAAAGGAAAGAGAAAAAAGGAAAATCTAATAAAGTAAGCAAAAACCCTAAAAAAAACAAGTAATCTGGCAGTCCAGAGAAGAAAATCACTGTTAGAGCTGCCAAAGCCAGGAGCCTGCAATCTCAACTGACCCAAGGGTGGGCCAAGAAGACCAGAAGTTGGAGATTGTGCCCATAAGAATTAAAGAAAACCAAAGTATGAAAGTAAAAAGTTTAATCCTGGGCATAACCTGAAACTGCCACCCTCCTAGGTGTGGTAAGTGTACTAAAGCTACCTGTAGCAGGGTAGGCTTTGCAAAATATTGCATGATAACCATTCTAAGTAATAGGCAAAGGCAAATATAGAGCACCTTTAAAACCTTAGCTCCCACCTCTTGTTAAGTTATCCTTCATTAACAAAAAGCTAGGGGGAGCATACTTCAACAAAAAAATCCTAAGTGCAAGAAAAGAGAGAGAGAGAGCATGAAATGCCTGACAATTTAAGAGAAGAACACTGCTGTAAAAGCACCTTCTGCAAAGTACAGGAAGAGCAAACAATTTTAAATGAGTGCCAACCTGGCTATAAACCACGCAAAGCCAGCCACAAGTGTATAAGAAACTAACCAAAAGGGGTAGACCCTCCCTTTCCCCCCCCACCTTGTTTTTACAGGGTAGAATCACCACTGAAGCATCATAAAGCTTCCTGAGTACAAGAAAAAAATAAAGCTTGGCTGGTATGTGTAGTAATCATGTTTTACTGTGTTTGTAAAATGATATTGTTATAAGTAACTCTGGTGTCAGCTATGCTGAACTATAAAATGTAAAGCAAAACTTCTTAATAAGCTTTGAAATACCTGAAAAATGGTTACAAAAATGATGCATCATGCAAAACATCACCTCTATGACTTTGCAGAGTTCAGCCATACCAAAAATCAAAAAGGCTACTGAATTGTTTTATCTTTTGTTTCCTCCCCCACCCAACCTGGTTTTTGTGTGTATGTGCTGCACTTATAAAAAGTGCCTCAATTCAGCTGCATGTTCATGTCTATGGAAAAAGCAGAAAGTATTCCTATGGTACCATCCAGTTCCTGGCTCGGTCCCAGGCTGGAAAGTAAGCAGCCTAAATACTCTCTCGCTCATTACCAATGATGGGCAAAAAGGTAAGTCCTTTGTCAGAGCAATGTGAAAGCACCATCTACCTTGCCAAGCCCAAAGGGTGTATCGTGCAGAGAAAGTGATGTCCTCTGGAGAATCAGCTGGGTTTCTCTTTTATTTCCTGTATTAAGTCTGTGAGGGAGTATTCGGGTGACAATATTTGGATCTTGGAGTACTGGATTTGCAGCTGAATACAAGGCTTTAACCTGTGGCCTACCAAAAGCTGCTAACCCCAAGGCAGAGTAATAGCTAAGCCAGCCATTTGCTCACGCTAAGTAACCATCTTGACTGTCAACCACTTTCTGGAAAAAAGCAGCAAGCAAGTCTGTGTGCTGTGAATGAGGTGAAGCTTTAGGAAGGTGGAAGATGGTATAACATGGGACAGAAAAAGATTGGAATGTGAAGGAACAACACATAATTGGTTACAGAACCTGAGATGAACATATACAAAAAGGTGAATGGTGAAGAAGCCTCCAGAAGCTTCCAGGTTTTGGTCAAAGTCTGCCCATTGACCGAAGAAGTAAGTTCATGGCCTTGGACACGCACTCTTAGGGGGAAAAAAAGCATGTAAATGAATACATGTATAGGCAATTCCATGCTAATGAAGCAAATAGTAAACCAAGGCAGAGCATGAAATGGGAGGAGATATGGGTGGAACATAGGAGGAGTGAGGGTAGAATGAATGGTAATGTGTAGAAACTGTGTAGAAAACTTTGTTCAATGCAGGTCCCGTGGTTCATGGACTGTGTGTCTGAGGGACCCTTGCCCGAAGCTGTCTTCATTTTGAATAAAGCTCTTGTGAGCAACATGTGCTGGTGTTTGCTCCCTGCTTGCTCTAGCTAATGAGGAATTGGATTGTTTGTCTCCCTAGTCATTGGGTGCCACGTGAAGTTGGGGTCTAACATTATCTTTTAAGGGCAGGCAAGATCCAGAGGGTTCAATGTGAATGAGGCAGCACCAGGTTATTTGGGTGAGGCAAGGAATCCATGCAGCTTTTCCTAATAAGATTGATTGGTTGGTTATTAAGGGCCATTGCATGTTGTATGTAGCCAGGGAGAGATGGAGTATAAGATAAATTCATTTTTTTTTTCTCCTACTCCCGCAAAGAAGTGGGCAAAAAGAGATTAGTTTGTCACAAGGCTGTGGGACATGAATGGGTATGGCTCATGACGGTTGCCTACAAGACACAGGAGTTGAAGTAGAACTGGCTAACACAGAAACCCCCAAGACCACATGGGGCAGGATTTTTAACCAACTCAAGGAGATAATAGGCCTGGTGCCATGGAAGGACAGACTCGTGGATAAAGTGTGCCCAGGAGAGCTGGCAGCTTCTAAAGAGCACAGTATTGGCCTAATAATAATGGCAAGAGACCAAGTAGCTTCTAGGGTTTCTCAGAAGCAAAGAAAAATATACAGGCAATGGAAAGATGAGGCAGGTCACCAAGGAAGTGCATTAGGAAATAAATATCTAGAGCTTGCAAGGACAAAAATCGGGTAGGCAAAGGTATCTTATTTTATACAACTGATAAGGGAGTTAAGGACAACAAGAAGAGGTTCTATAAATACGTTGGTTAAAAAAGACTAAGAAGTGGGTCCAATGCTAAATATCCCTGGTGAACTCTTGACTGAAGATGCAAAGAAGTCATGACTGCTCAATAGCTACTTTTCCTCAAGGCTACTTCACAAAATACTTAAGCTGTAACCAGATAACTAACAAGGGTTATTGAAATAAGTGGGATGAGCTGAGTATTGCTATAATGGAAAAAATGTCAGAGCCTTTGATGCATGAGAATGAGTTCAAGTACACAGAGCCTACTGGATTTCATCTTGGGGGACTGAACGAACTTACAGAGGAGATCTCTGTGCCTTTGGCAATAATATTTACCAAATTGAGAGACCTGGGAGAAGTAGCAAAGGACTGAAGAAGGGCCAACATAGTACCCCTCTTTAAGGAGAAAAGAAAAGGGGGGAAAAAAAACAGGCTAAAAGGAGGACAAGGGAATTGTAGGCCAGTTAGCCTAGTGATTCTTAACCAGGGTACAGCACAACATTAATACCATTGGATGTGAAACCATGATTCACAAGATAAACCCAGAGATTTCAAACAAATCCATAGCATTAAAAACATTATGACCTGATGTATTTCAGAGCAGTTTGTAACAGAAGAATTGCTCTAGTAGTTTTGTATAGTAAACACACAAAAACCAAAACCTAGGAGCCACCCTTTTTCCAAGGGGTGCCTAGAGTCTAAACGGGTTGAGAACCACCGAGCTAGTTAAAACTCCTACATGGTGGACAGACAACTGGCTAAACAGTCACAAGCAAAGGGAAGTGACAAATGGATCTATGTTGGAATGGCAAGATGTCTCAACTGGAGTCTCACAGGTAATCCATATAAGGAGAGGTTGAAAGAGAGGGACATGTTCAGCTTGCAGAAAAGGTAATCTTCAGATGCCTGAAAAAGGCGGCCATAAAGAAAAGAGAGCATACCTTTTCTTCCATTGCTGCAACATGCAATCTATACCTACTTTACTGCGACTTTAAGCCATTGGTATAGATTGAATAACAGGAAAATGATCTTCATTGTTAGAACAGTGAGGCAATGTAACAGATTGTCTAGGGAAGCTACAAGAATTTCCATCATCTGATATTTTAAGGACAAGTTTGATAAGTATTGGTTGAGGATGATCTAGGAGTAGCTGCATCTGGAGTGTTCTGTAAGGAGCAGCAGTTGGAAGCCCAAAAGTTCCCCTCTCTCCCCCTTTGGCCCCAATGGATTGCTGGGATATAAACAAGAAAAGCTCTGCATCCCAGAGCAGGTATCCACCTGGGCTAGGACTGTAAATATGGAAATACAAGACATCTCTTGTGGGGTGCAGTTAAGCAGGTACCTATTTGGGATTCCCTACAGATTTAGCAGTAAAGGCTACACCAGAGGGGTCAAAAACAGATGTTCAGGCTCATATTCCGAATTGAAATACAAACATGGCTTTTTTTTCAGGTCGGGCACCCAGGAGTCCAGATGCACAGCAGGGTAAGAAGGGTCCAGGACTGAGCTACTACAGAGTGTGAAGTACTGAGCAACCGGAACCCAACCGAAGGGCCTGAGGTTACATACTCATCCCATTTGACTCTCCAGTTGATCAGCTCAGTGTTTGCAGCTTGTGCTGCTCTGGGGCCAGGTGGTCTTGCTGAGTGAGCAGACTGCCCTCTAACAAGGACCAGGCACAGCAGCAGAAGAATGAAGCAGAGCTCTACAACTTCTTAATGAAAGAAGATTAAAACCTCTAAGAGAAGATTATGGAGGGGATGCAGACAGGGGAGTTCTGGCTGTCCAGTTAGAGGGTGTGATGTGTGGGCTCATGCGGTTTGCTATGCCCAAGTTGCAGAGCAGAATGGAGGGTGATTGGGTTTTCCCAGTTTTATGTGGGGCTAGGAAGGCAGTTGAACACCAGCTGCAACAGGAGGGGGACAAGTCCCTGTTGCTTATAGGTGTTGGGGGTAGGTAGAGGATCTCTTCCTCCAGAGCATAAGGTGTTAGAAACTGGTTGCTCATGCAATCAGTCTGACCCAGAGCAGAGGTGCAAAACCCTATAACTAGGAACCTCTGGGTTTTAGTCCCATCAGGAGCATTGGCATAGCCCAGTCAGAAACCCTAGCCTTGTTCCTTCCTGGGATCAGGGAGGGATGTTGCCCTACGGTCAGACTGGCATAGACTGTGAGGTTTTTTTTTTGTTTGTTTTTTGTTTTTTGCCTTCCTCTGTATCAGGGAGACTGGCCCTCTTCTGTGGATCTCTCCAGTGTATTTTAATAGCTTGCAGGAGCAGGACACTGGCCCTCATCCCCCCCCCCGCCCCTAATTTTACTGTGGCAAGCTGGGGTGCTTTTGGTGTCTTTGGCCATTGTGTCATATACTTGTGAAACAGGGTTGACTGTGTCATTTTAGGACTAGGTTAGACAAGGACTTGTCTGGGATGGTTTAGGCAGGGGAGCTGAGCAGGGAACTGGACTAGATGACCTTCTGACTATGATTCTTTCCCTCTGCAGCTAATAACCAGGAAGGTCAAAGTAGGGACTTCAGCACCAGCTCACGGTACCATCCTTGCTGGGCTGCTTGCCTGTCTTGGCTACTTCTCCAACTTCTCTCCCCTGCATCTACCACTAGATCCCAGTCCCTGTGTCTCCCCAGACTCGGTTTACTTCCCACAATTCCTCCTTCTCCCACTCTTTCCCTTGCAGTCTGAATTCTATCCTAGATTTTAGGCCAGCTCCCAACCAGAACCAGCCTACCTTTCCCCACCTTGCTTTCTATCTTCCTGCACAATTCTTCCACTACAGTCTCGGTCTCCTCTTCCTCCTATGCCAGTCACTGCTGCTCTTCCCTCCCCCTGCTGTCCCATTCTCCCGACTTTTTTTTTTTTTTTTCCTGGTCTCATTCATTTCCTCCTGCACTTAAACCAGACATCTTCCCCTCACGATACCTGGATACCAGCAGGAGGGGCAGTGCAAGCCTAAGAGAAACAGGCTCCCCTCTCTCATTTCCAGTGTCTCAGCCTGTGCCACCACTGCCAAGGTGATGCTGCCTTGAGGCCAGGCAGACTGAGATGTTCTGTGGTGATGGCACATGTGCAGGCTGTGAGGGTGGAATCCTCAGAGATGATAGCTGTCACTGGGTGTATCTACACGAGACTCTAAATGTGCAATAGACTAATCCTACTACGCATTAGGGCATGATGGCAAAAGCCATACTAATATGCATTAGCATCACTAGAGGCATGCATGCTGGCGCAATAACTATGGTGCATTAATGCAAGTGTAGATGTGCCCACAGTTTAGGAAATCTCCAATGAACCCATGTGAACAGCAAATTTTCGAAGGCTTGTAGTCTGGGTAAATTTAATGTGGACTTACAAGTGAATGGAAAAAGATGGATTCCAGACAGAAAAGTTATCAATTTTCAGTCGCTCCTCCAAAGCTTGTGTGTGATGCAGCTTTTCAGAGGAAATGTTTCCAGAAACTTTGGCAAGGCCAACTTTTTTTTTTTTTTTTCCCCCAGCTTTTCTCAGGAACAGCTGAATGGCTTTGGCTGAAGTTTCCCAACAATCCTGCCTGAGATTTTCCTGCTGTAGAAAAATTCAGTCCAAACAGCGCAAGTATTACAGTACATGACACAAAGCTTCCTTAGGTGCTGAAGACCCAGAGATCTTGAGTGCTTAATAATCCTGTCTAGATGAAGGAAGATTAATCCTCTTTCTTGAGTGACAGCTGTGAATCTCTCCCCCTTTGATAATGAGAAGAAGGATCCAATCTGTTAGCCTTGAGTATGTGAGGGCAGAAGCTGGCACAGAAGAATACCTCCCTGACGTTTTTGAGTTTTCTTGAAAGACCTTTGAATTATGACCATCTTGATCCTGTGTTCTTCATGGGAAAGAAAACATTTTAGTGGTCCATCTTGTGTATGCAGAACAGACGGTGCTGAAGCCTGGGGTAATTGAATTCTATCCTGTAATGCAGATGTCGCTGAAAACACTCCAGGGCTTCAACAAAAACAAAGGATTGTCTTATCTAGAATAAAATGTAATTTGGCAGCTAGGACAATCTGTACACTAAGCACAGCATACCTAGTGGTTATACAAAAATTAAGTGTTTATGCATAAGAAACTGCACTGGCAATGACATAGACACCTGCAGTTCACTGATTGGAGAAGAAGATGAGTGCTGGTATGGCTACGCTGTAGGCATATGTACTGCTGCCTATAGTGGAATTTATATGTGCACAAAAGACCTTGGCCTACAGGAAGCACGTCCTATGGGAAGTGCTACAGATTCCATTTCCCAAATTTCTGCATGAACAGCAGGGAGCCACATGTGCACGAAGAATGGGAGCAAATGGTTACTGATCTGACCTAAAAGGCAGAGAGGAGAGCTAGGGAGCCAGAAGCCTGAATGATATGGCATATAGAATCATAGGGTGCATCTACATATACACCTAAGCTAAAGAACAAGCTAAAGCAAGTACCAAATGACTGTGCAGTAACCACTGTTACTTGCAGCCCCGGCATCCTGAGGATTGTTTCTGACCCTGCTGTGCAGTAGCAACGAGCTAGTATAGGTGTCATGGTTCATGCCTCTGCAGCTACATTGCTGTAGCAATGAACTACATCACCGTAGTTTGTTGCTATGGCAATGTAGTGACTTGTGTAGACACACCCATAGAGTGACTGAGAAATACGGCTGGAAGGAACCTCAAGAAGGCATAGTCCAGCTCTCTGCCCTAGTCCTTATCCCAGCCATCTCATACAAATTCTTGTCTCACCTATTAGTGAAAGTGTCTCCAACGCTCACCTCCATGCACAAGGAAGTGTTGGCTAGTTTGTTCTCTGCGTTCATTACAGGAGTTTAATTTAGCCAGGGGGTTGGTACAGTCTCAGGATAGTGCAGGGGAGCGGAATCTGAGGAAAGGGTGGCAATATGAGGTGTCATAGCTGCACAGGGTGGTGAGGAGGATGGGAAAGCTACTCACAGGACATGAGGCAGGAAAAGGAGGATGAGCTGAAGGTTCTGTCCCTGCTCTTTGTGGCCATAACTCTAGAAAAATCTTTTTTCCCTCCTTCAGTCTGCCTTCCCCAGAACAAGGTGCACGTCTCATTGGGATGCATGTGGTAGGCAGGAATACATGGTAAATGCTTCTTGTGTTAAGTTGAAAAACAAGCTCTTGGTCCAACCATCTGCATTAAGGAGGCCTGTGATTGTGTCTGCACCAATGATACCACACAAAGGATTGCTGCAATTAGCATGTTCATCATAGCAGCATGAGCCACTGGTGAAAGCACATCTGTTTATAGTGTGCACTACTGGCACACCCTTTCTCCCAAGAGCTGCCATGAGAATGATGGCACAATGGTTAGGACACTAACCGACTACTTGTTTCACCTAGTTCAAGCTCATTTGCATATGGATTTCCTGCATGACCCTGGAAAAATCTCCCAAATGCAACTTTCACTCACCTGGCCCCAGACTGGACTCTAAAGCCCTCAGTGCTCCCTGCCTAATCAACAGGAAGATGCAATGTATGGGTCTCCTCAAGCAGGGGTGACAATGGCAAAAGAACTCTGATCAAGGAGCTGCCTGGAGTCAGTCAAAGGGAGGGGGGGAACAAACCTCAGGATGGGGGAGGTGTTATAGGTCCAACTCTTCTGCAAAGCACTGAAAGGAAGCCACAAACACAAAGTTGAATATGTCTGGCTGGGCCCACCTAAAACTTTACTGAGCCCACAAGGCACTGGTGTCCAATGTGCAGTGCAAATCACTGGTCCAGCCATTTAGTGTCTCAGCCATAGAGACCATGAGCTAGGGGGCACCCCACTGGGTAATGTGAATGACTTTTAGTGGTGTTGTAACACTGAGGTTCTAATCCCTGCTCAGGGAGGGGAGTGGGTCTAGTGACCAGAGTAGGCAGTCAGTAGGCCTGAGGAATACTGGTTATGGAAGTTGATCTAGCTGTACAGAGACAGGACACCTGCCCCATTCAGATACCAAGGAGCCTGAACTTGGAGACAAATGTGGATCCTACACTCTGAAGAGCCTGAAGGGCATTTATCCCTTCATGTCTCAGTTCCCCAGCAAACAGCATTGACATTCAGCTACAGCCTGCCCCGTACAAAGCATATGCTGGGCTATCCCAAAGATCAAAGGGCTAGAACCCCTAGAACAGTGGTTCTCAACTGGGGTGGGCTTTATATCAGGTAACTCTACTGCAGGCAGGAGAACACTCTCTTCCCCCAGCCCTTCCTAGTTTGCTGCATACAGGCCAGTGCCACCAATTGAGAAGCACTGCAATAAGCTGGGGCAGCATAACAGTGGTTCTGAAGTGATGGAGGGATGACCTGACTCTAAAAATGTGAGAACCTGCTCCAGAGGGACCTGCTAAGCTAATCATGTTGTAGGAAGGGCCTCCATCTTTGCCCATAGGAATAATTATTCCTCTTGAGGTGTGTTCTGGATGCATTGAGAATTCACATTCAGAAAGAAGATAGAACCCAGGAGGTCTGTCTCTTTCTCCCCACCCCACAACCTAAACTATGAGAGCTGGGAAAGATCCCAGGAATCTTTGCTCCTAGACCCCTGGTCAGAAAATCTACTTCCCTCCCAGTGCAGCCTTATCCCCATGACTTTATATCCTTTCCCAAACTCTCCATGCCAGGAGCAACTGTAGTACTGAAAACTTCCCCCACATCCCATCTACCTCTGCTCCCATAATGTTGCCATCCCTGCTTGGTTCTGTGGGTCAGCAAGGCCACTCCCATGGAGGACCTAAGGAGCACAGCCTAGGAAGGGAGCACCTAGGTAGGATTCACAGAACAAGCCAAGTGAGGGCCACCTATAGGGTAAACAGGGCAGGTCTCCAATCCCATCCATAGGCCCCCTGGACCTTTGACAGGGGGAAAGGAGGTAGGTATTACTGCTGGAACAAGTGCCTGCTTGGCTTGTTTCAACAGGTTCTGCTTTTGCACTGAAGAGCTGTCTGTTGCCTGGCCTGGACCTTCAGGCCTGAGTGCCCAGCAAGGGAGGTGGGGAATTGTGGATGTCAGGGTGTCAAGAATGTGGGTGAGTTATGGTGCCACTAGTGCTTCAGGCTGCAGAACCCGCATCCCCTTCTGATCCAGCACCCACAGGAGGAAGTGCATGTGTAAGATAACTCAGACTTTGCCAAGGCCTGGGCCATGAAGCTCAGGAGAAGGAGAGATCATTAGGGAAGGGTGGGAGTGTTCATGGATGGGGCAAACAGGCCTGCCTTGGTCTGGTCCTGTTTACAGCTTTTGGGGCTATTATAGGACAAATACTGAAGGATAACACAAGGCTTTACTGACCAACAAGTTGAAAGAGATGGTTCTGTGTAGCTCACAAATGCAAAAAGAAATTCCAACCCATTCACCCCATTCTGAAGTCAGTGACAGCAGGTCTTAGTCAGGTTTAATGTAAAGCCCGTTTTACTCAGTGGAACGAAGTACTGGTGTCTCTAAAAACTGTGTGGCAGGTTGAGTTCTATCAGGGGGAAGGGAGGGGCAGGGACTGAGAAGCCACATGGCTGAAGGAAGATGTAAGGCTGAAGCAGCATATAAGTCCAGGGCTGCCCAGGAAGGAGCTCTGCACTGAGACAATGGTGGCAGAGCAATGGTCAGAGAGCCCACTGCTGCAAGGCCTATACTCAGAGAAGAGATGCTGTGCCAAGGTGGCTCTGACCAGAATAACTGAGTTACTACAAAAGAGAAACTGAGTATGGGGCTGAGGTCTCAAAAGGAGCTAAGCCCAGGACACAATGGGTTTTCATGATAAAGCCAGCATGCTTGGAGGTTGCGCTGAGGCTAGTTGGGGTTTAGGACTACAGGAGTGGCTTGGATGTCCATTAGAGCCAGAGGGGCACATGACTGCTTGGAGCCCTGCCAGGGGTTAGGCTCAAAGCACTGATAGGGCCAGAGAGCTAAGAGCCTTTGTAGGGCAGAGATGGGGCCATGGAGCCCGCCATTGCCCCAGAGGGGTGAGAACCCATAGTCCATAAGGGGTGAGATCAATCCAAAGGGTCAGGGGCCAGAGACAGAGATACAAAGGCCAGGGGCCTGAGATACTGACAACTGACAGGGCTGGAGCCCAGGAGCCAGGTCTAGAACAGTGGGCCTTGGCTAAGGGCCCAGCTAGAGCACAGGGGTGAAGCCCCAACAAGTGAGTAAAGGCATGAAGTGGCCTGGTGACTTTGAGGAAAAGACTTCAAGTGGAATGAGGATGCAGAACACCTGTGAGGCATGGCCACATCTGTAGGGGAGGTGAGAGAATGAATAGCTCATAAGGCAATGGTTGCCCACAGGGCACACCCACTGACAAACCAGGTTTGGGCTAGTGGAGGATCCAGGAGAGGATCCACTGATGAAGGAAGGATGAGGACATATTCTAGGACCCTTAGGCAGCTTCCCTTTAATGATCTAATAATTATATCAAGGCATGTCAGGAAAGAATGGAAGGGAGACTACCTAGGTCCACAATAAGACAGTAGACACCCAGGGGGTGTCAGAGCTGCCCCTGGGACCCTGTCCTGTTACTATGTAATTTAATTCTAACACTATTTATACACTGGGAGAAGGGGTCCCATTTCATAAATGCTTCTCTGAAAATCTTCGCCAGTTTAGACATAAAGATACAGAAACATGGTCTAAAGCTGCTGGACATGCTCTGAGACTGGGGTGTATGGATCTGACATACACACCAACGTTACTGATCACAGACAAATACTTTTCACATAAAGACAGCAGGTGAGGAAAGAGCAATATGTTAGCATTAAGAGCAATAAGTCTTAGCATTTGTGATACAGCTCTGAGTTTATTTTACCCAATACAAGCGTCAGACATTTCTCTGGACAAAGCCAGCACTTTGGGCTGCCATACAATGGTCACTGTAGCAAAGTTAAACACCTATATTTTTCCCCATCTGGTAAAAGTGTAAATTTATTAAAAGGTCAAAACTATTTCTAATACAAATGTGTAACAAAGAAAGTGTCTTCCCAGGTTAGAACCAAGTAAGTGCTGGAGTTAAACAACATGACAATTCAAGTGTAGCAGAAATCCTGTCATCATCAGCAGCCTTCATTACTGGTTACATTCAGGCCATCAGTCTCGAGTACAGTATCACATCATAATGCATCAACTGGTCAAATTTAAGCACAGATTTGATTGAAACAACTTCTGCTAATTTCTTTTGATGAGGAAATTGACTTGTTGGAATAAGGCAATTCTGGCTGCCTTTTGCTACTCTCCCTTGTAACTATGCTTATAGGGCAATGTGACACCTCTAGACATGTATCATCATTGCCCATTAATAGGAAAGATACTGTTGCATAGTTTTCTTGATCACATTTCTCTTTGGTATAAGTAGCACCCACTCTATACCCCATAACCTTAAAAGGCAACTAGAGGAGCTGTCCCTAGTGAGATTAACTCATGTTGGTTCAGAAGGGACCTCCTGGCACCACAAATCATATAAAACAACAGTGCATTACAAAGTCTGCTCAGGGACTAAACTCATCTTTCCGTGACTATGATTCCCCTGTGCTATGACAATTTAACTCCTGGTGCCGAGCAATTAAAAAGTAACAAAATGTTGATACCAGAAATCTTATATAAAACTTTAATAAAAACCAAAGCCCTCTCCAGCCATTCATTATTCCCATGTTAAAACAGGCTCAGTAGACAGACAGAAAATTAAAAATAGCTATACAGCTACAAAGAGAAAGAGAATTATTTTAAAACTCCCTTCCAACAACATACTGGTACAGAAGAAGCTTATGTGGGACATCTAAGCTAGACTGGCTTGTTTAATTTAGATAGATATATATTACTTTAGAGAGATTATTGCTCAAAGTCTTGAAACTCATGGTCATCTGCAGGTGTGCATATCATGTCCATGAATGGAGTGCTAATTTCCATCAAACCCACTTATTCCCACAATAAGCAAGAGGCCAGGCCCCATCCATTACACAAGGTTCAATAAGGAAACACCAAATAAGGCGATGAACAAAATGACGGGAAGGAAACAACTGGAGTCATTCTGCAGCAAGTTAAGGAGGCTGGAATTTCAGATATGCAGTATAAATTGATAGTAAAATGTATGCACTTTCCAGCGGCGAACACATCTACAGCTACAATCTAAGAGAATGACTGACAGTCTCATGAGCCGGTTTTATCTTCCCTCACTTACAGCATTGTACATTCAGCTTTTCAGAAAATGTCTTTTCCCCCAGAGAATAAAATGCTCATTGGATGGGCCACATTCACAAGGACCTTTGTTCAGAATGGTGGCGTATCATTTTGCTACAGGACAGTGTTACACCTATTGTTGAAAAGGAGGCTTATAACAGATTGATCTGCCATTGTTGAGGTATCTCCCAGGTCCCGGTCATTTTTGGCAATCTGCCTTAATACACGTCTCATAATTTTACCTGTAAAAGCAAACAATCACTGTAATTATATTATACCTGCCCATAAAAAAGACAAACCTATTCAGAAAAAAGAACAACTGGTTTCCAAGTGACCACAGAAAATGACCCTCCCTTCCCCACCGCCCTTAAATAAATCCATAAAGGGAAGCAGTGACTTCTTTACAGTGAAGTCTACATATACAAGCCAAAGTCATTTACAAAATGTACAGAATCCCCCCAACCAAATCTGAAGCAACTGTTCTGGACTTCAGACACTCACAAGGAGCTCTTCACTACCTCCTATCCCCTCACAAAGCCCAAGCATTCAGGCACCAGGAGCTATGCTCTTAGACAACAGTGAAAACAGACTTCTTACCAGAGCGGGTTTTGGGTAGGCCGGGAGCATGCTGGATGTAGTCGGGGGTTGCTATCGGTCCGATTTTCTCTCTGACTACAAAATATAAGTTTTCTATGATACCAAGTTCTGCCAGAAGAATTTTTAAGGCCAAGTGACTCAGCAAAAACTTGAACCAAACTGATTAGTAAGCAGGGCGGATATACACACTACATTGCTCACAACTCAGTTCTCAGTAAAGGGAAGAGGATAGGTAGGATCCCTGCACCTGAGGGCAGAGGCTGGGGAAAGGACAGAATATGCAGCTCTCAAGAAAGTAAGGGGAAAGTGTGCATGGCAGGTTTTCCATCGACAGGCAAACTTCAAAACATTTTAGTTCTTTCCATTGTTTAAAGGCTAAAAATTCAAACTTCTTTCCCCAGGGCTTGTGCCTTTTTCTTGTAGTAACAATTTACTCCCCTTGTGTTTCCTATACAGCAGAAGGAAACAGCTACTACTCATTTAGTGCCTTCATGTCCCATATTCATTTGTAATGTCAAAGCTTGTAACAGTTGAATTTCAGTTCCCTCTAAGGTAGATCTCAAGCCATTGTGATTTCCACATTCAGCATTTTAATGAATTGCTCTGGAAAGTGTAATGACACCCCAGAAGCTTATTCCCAGCCTTTTTGATCTCCCACTTTTATTTGTGCCGGGTCTGTACATTTGCAACAGCATACCACAAGCTGTTACTACGCTTAGTCATAAGAGAGACACTGCAAAGGGGCTAGTTCTTGGGACCACCTACATGCCATCATTGTTATTCTCACAGCAACCTTTGTCTGCACTTCCTTCCTCTAGCAGCACAGGCTGAGTTTAGAAGAGGGACACTGAGGCTGATGCTAAGTGTTTGCATACATTAAAACAACAGATATTGATGAAACCATCTTTATTACATTCTACACATCAGGAAATAGATCGCTGTGAGGAACTCTGCAAGCAATCCCATTCCTCTGCCAGAGAGAGAAGGCAGGCCTATCCCATCACAGCTGACACCAAGCTTTGGCAGGAGACACAGACTGCCTTGAAGAACAGAAGCCCCAGAGATCATATCCAGCTGTCAATTCATGAGAGGCAGGGAAGGCATCACATGATAAGCTGTGATGCTGAGAGGTCTAGTTTTAGCTTTTGCCAGCCATGTCCTCTAATTATAGGAGGGCACCTTTCCCCAGACATACCAGTGCCACATTTTAAGTTAGTTAATTAGCCCTCCCAGAGTCTTCATCTAATTTCAAGTGTCCCTCACTTCAAATTCTCCACAGCAGGGAAACCCCAACCATCCCATTCTGCACCCGAAACACTGAAAGTTCTGCCATAATTACCTTGTTTCTTCAGCTCCTCTTGCAGGGTCTTGCTGAATTCATGGCCATCTCTCAAGGTCACAAAGCAGTAGAGGCACTCGCCTTTCACTGCGTGTGGGTGGCTAACCACTGCTGCCTCAGAAATGGCCTTGTGCTCAACCAAGGCAGACTCTACCTCTGCAGTGCTCAGCAAGTGGCCTGCAAAGCAGAAAAAAGTAGTGCTTTGCTGGATCAAGCAGTGTCTGGCTCTCCCATTCTCTGGAGAGTTCCAGCAAGCTGAGAGAGCTCACTGTGGAAACTCTTATACTGAAGGCAACCCTGCCATGTGCTTATGAGAGATTCTTCTCTCAGTTCTACAGAAGCTGCCAGCTTGCTCAAGGGAGAAGGGATATGGGGCACACTTTTTTATCTTGTCATCCTCTCTGTACCTTCTAAGAATGACAGGATTTTTGTACAACACAGGCTGATGTGCATAAAGCTTTTTGTCCAACTGATGGACAAAAAGTGCTGGAACAGGACTCTTCATGGTGGAGTACACTGTCCCTGACCTTCCAGTGTCTGAATACCATTAATCAGGCACCAGTATTTCAATCAGAATATTGCAATGCTGCATAATATTGTCACAGAGTTATGTGTGTCATGTTATCAGCCCACTGTTTGAGAGAACTTGCATTCCTTTAGTGCCTTCTACCCTAAAGGAAAAGGGGGGTGACAATCAGATAAGCTTCCTTCGACACTTACAGGACAGAAGGGAAGTAAAAGGCAGAATAAGAAAAAAACAACCCCTCACTTCAGAAATGTGTTTGTTGTGCTGTTTCAACATTTTACTAGGACGGTTTATCCATTTGGGATTGGCTGAAGGAACAAAGACTATACTGCCATTGGTTAGTAAACTTGAAAAAGTAAGTTCAGTGTTAGAGATCTGGTTTTTATTTAACATTCACATGAATTTTCCTGGTGGTTGCCCTCACCAAATGTATATTGCTAGTCATAAGACATTAATAGAGTCGTTCACTTGACACCTCTGATCCATAGAACCGTAAGAGATAACCATGGCTGCAACCCTGAGACCCCCCCTGAACTCACACAGCATGGAATTCAAGTGCACTCTCTGAGTCACAGTAATCTCAAATCAGTCACATAGGGAAGGCCATGCCTAAGACAGATCATGGGGTTCAGTGGAACAGCTCCAGCAAACACTGGTCTGCAGAAGCACCAGGGTGGTAGATTAGTCATTACTACATGTGACACAATGGGATGTACCTGCATCCCTTCATGAACACCATTGGTGAACCCACATCTGCACTTGTCCAGGCCAGCTTGTTGTACTGCAGGTAGTGCCTTTGCCCAGGAGAGATGGTTGACATCCTGTTGAAAGACTATCACTGAGGAACCATCAAAATGGCAAACTAAGCCAACTGACTGATTTTCTTTATTGACACTGCCTACTAAGTAAAGCCTAGAGCCCACAAGATGGGATAAGCATGAACAAACCTGGGGACTGGCACGTCCCAGGAAAGCACCTGGCAAAAAATGGGAACTACATCAGAAGAAGTACAGATCTGTGCAGGGACCAACCACATTTCGAAAAGGGACCACCAGAAGGAGAGCGAGAGCATGCCTGCACACATGGAAGGAATTCTGTTGGTCTGACATTCTAACAACCCCGCAGGATTGGGGCATTGCTTTCCTGGACTTCAAAGACCTGCAGTTCTCACATATCTAACAATGAATTGCCTTGGTTAAGAAATTCCTCTGCCAGGCCTGCACTCCTTGCTTTCCTGGCACACGGTCTCCAAGGGGTTAACTTAGAACCTCAGCATGTGTCGTAGGTGGGTGGGGAGCTCTGGAGGGGCATGCGTAAGTGAGATTCAGGGCGGCCTCTGCCACTGCAGCTCCTGAAGAGGTGCTGCTGCCCAGCCTCCCTCCTGTCCCACTGAAGGGTGTCGGACAAGAAGTATGATGTCAGCAGTGCACTGTTGGGCACGAAAATTAGAAACAGTGACCAGTCTCAATCTAAATCTAGCTGGTCTGGAGACAGGTGAGACCCAGTGATTAGGCCCACTTCCAGACTGGTGAACTTACAGAGGATACTGGGCCAAGATGTCAAAGGTAGTATATAAGTATGTCCTATGCACCTATGTATATAAGTATGTCCTATGTATTACCTAGCAGGGCTGCTTCCAGAGTTTTGCAGCTCCATTGCTCTTCCCAGCAATTTCAGCTGATGCCAGCTAGTACTGGCCAAAGATTGCCATGAACAGGTTCTGATGAGGGAGCTCATGGCAAGATGCATCCTGCTGGAAGAGTGAATCCCAGCTCCCATGACCCTATAAGGACTTTGTACTTGTACTGTGGATTTTATACTTGTACTCTGAATAAAAATACCTTCTATGCCCACTGAAAACAAAAGCTTTTGATCTCACCAGAAACATTCAGCATGTCATCAATGCGTCCTGTGATCCAGTAATAACCGTCTTTATCTCTCCTGCAGCCTAAAAATAACCAGAGGCATCAGTACAATGAGACTGCCAGAACATAAAGCAACTGATCAAAGACCTGTAGGACTAGAATACAGTATGATCTACCACATTTACTTGAATACAAGATGAGGATTTCCCCCCTAATTGGGATGATGGGAAAAGCCCCTTGTCCTATAATCACGTGGAAGAAAATCCCATTTAATTTCTATCATTAAACTGCTACCAAAAGCAGTACATGCTCAGTAATACAAACCAGCTGTGAAGTTGATTAAATGCAGCTAAGACTATGACTATTATGTCACGAATCCTGGAATGCTCCAAAGTTATATGCAGAAGAGGGGCAGAACATGACTATGAAGTATGTAGCCCATGTTGGACAAACATGCTGATGGGAATTCTTTATTTTTTTTGGTCCTTAAAAAATGGACAGGTGTTCCCTCCTCAGAATTCCTCAGTCACCACTTCTCTCAGTCTCTCAGGGTGTGGTCCTGCCCTCCATGAGGTGAATCCAGACCAAGGCGCCATGCACCTTATCTGCATACAAGTTTTTGGAGTATCCCTGGACTTGTAACAAGAACACCTTGTTCCAGTCACATGTAGGGGATAATTAGCATATGGATCCTTTGTGTGTGTGTGTGTGGGAGGGGAGTTATCTAGATCTAGACACATGTACTGAGCAGTGCTGAGCTGTGGGGTCACCATGGCTTGAAATGCTGTCGATTCCGGAGATGCTCAGCCCAATTAACTATGTGGTAAATCAAAGCCTTTGGCTTTGGACTAATATCATGCATACTTTGTACTACATATAAACAGGTGCCAAAGTGCTGGTCAAAAGTGTATTTATGGAGTACCTATGCTAAAACTTGCAGCAGTTTCAAAAAAGATAACGTACCAATTCTGGATGAACTAAGTGCATGGGTACCATACGCAAATTGCTACAGCCATGATTAATTTCAAGGTTATTGTTTTCAAATTTGCTCCTTGCTTCAATGTGCTCCGGGAGAGCAGGGTCTGACAGTAGGGAGAGAATGAAAGGGCTGCCAGGGGAAAAAAGTTGGAGGAAAGCACAGAGCAAAGGGCTACCTGACTCCCCAGATTTATTTTCCCTATTATAGCAGTGGGAGGGGCACAAATTCATGGTAAACCTCCAACACTTAGATTCTATACCTGGAAAATTGTAACAAATTTATAAGTTTTCCATATATAGAACTTTACTTATTTGGAGGGGATCATCTTATAATCAGGGTTGTCTTCTATTTAAGTAAATCCCTCCTCATGCCAGGCTCCACCAGTTCTAAGCTAATAGAACCCCAGACAGCCTGCACATTCTCCCACTCAAAAGCAGGGACATTCAAAAGTCATAAGATCTGGGACAGGACTGCTGCATGAGTCTTACCATCCCCTGTAACATAGTACCCTGGGAACTTCTTGAAATAGGTGGTCTCAAATCGTTTGTAGTTTCCATACACCATGCGCATTATTCCTGGCCAGGGCTGCTTAAATACCTAAACAAAAAGGAGCACATAAGGGATACTGAATTAGATATCAGAAAGAGGAAGACAGAAGCCTGTATCAGTTTTAATTCTTGGCTGACATTGTAGTTTACTGTTTCTAACTGTTTGTACTTAGATCATCAAAGAAATGCAAAGATTTCTAACTAGCAGGTCATCTTTTCTATCCCTGCACCACTCCTTAGAGACTGTCAACCAGTTCAGAGGGGGCCAATGTTTTGGGTAGATTTACCAATAATTAGCTCCACCCCTTCGTGTGCGACTCTCAACCCATTCCCTTGCCTGATCTGGTGCTCTGCTTTCTGCTTCCTGTCCTATGCTATTTGTCCTATTCGCTGCTGGGGTGCTTGTCTCCTCCCTGATCTGCCGCATGCCATACACAGAGGCTGCCTGTGCCTCTTGTGCTGCAGGTTGGCTACCACTGTACTAGTTTATTCTCAAGTCCATTTTAAGATGCACAGAGTAGGGTGCCATGTGTATTAAGAAGAGCTTCCCTGCACTAGTACATGAAAGAAAATGTGCTGACACTACTTTTCCTGGCCCCACAATTTTAGATTTGATAATTCTGGGGCACTAAGTTATTCTACCTGTTTGTAGTGGAATGACTTAATCATGCAGGTGAAGAGCCATTTCTTAATCATCAGAGACAAGTAGGATTTCCCATACGCAAGCCAGCATTAGAGGTTGGACCTTGGGAATCCATTCAACTTGCCTCAGGGCTATAGGGAATAATCAGCTGGGAAAGCCCCATTTCACTCTGGTCCCAATGGAATGCCTTCTTGGGAACTTCCCATAAGGAAGTGTTCAAATGAAGAGCCCCCAAAATGCCCCTGGCTTCCACAAGCTACAGAAGCAATGAAAACCATTTAAAAGGCTTCTGTGTGACTAGCAGAGCCCTGAGTCATACTCAGGGTAAAAGGGTGTCTCATATAACACCAGCTTGAAGTCTGCAGTCAGCCATACTTAAGGGGGTGTCCTCACAGCAGAAGGCAGGCCCCCTAGCTTGGAACAAAGATGAGTTTGTGGATTCATACACCCAACAGGAAACTGTCAAGGTCACTATGGTGGCCATGGTTTAACTGCCGAAGGTGCAAGACACAAATCCAGTGTTCTTTACCAGGAAGCCTTCTGCCTCTCCTTCCAGTTCTTGCCCCGACTCATCCAGGATGGCAGGCACAACACCAAAGAATGGGAATGTCTGCAGGTGAGGTTCACCACCATTAGGGAAAGAGAAAGTTAAACAGTACAAATTAGAAGCCTGTAAAAATGACAAACAAGTGAGACAGGGTCTGGAGAAGAAATAGCCCACAACATACATCAAAAGCCAGAGAGATGGAGCTGTGGATCTTTCCTTATAGATTCCATAGACATTAGGGCTGGAAGGGACCTCAGAAGATCATCGGGTCCAGCCCCCTGCCCTAAGGGCAGGAAGTCAGCTAGGGTCAAAGGATCCCAGCAAGATAAGTGTCCAAACACTTCTTAAAGGAGTCCAAAGTAGGTGCTTGCACGACCTTTTGAGGGAGTCTATTCCAGGCCTTGGGGGACTCAGACAGTAAAGAAGTTTTTCCTTATGTCCAGCCTAAAATGGTCTTGGAGGAGTTTGTGACTATTGGACCCTGTCATCCCTTGAGGTGCTCTGGTGAACGGGCGTTCCCCCAGATCCTGATGCACACCCTTGATGTACTTACAAGCTGCCACCAGGTCACCTCTGAGCCTGCACTTTTCCAGGCTGAAGAGTCCCATGGCTCTCAGCCTCTCTTCATAAGGCCTATTCTCTTGTCCTGTGATCAAGTGCGTGGCTCTCCTCTGGACTCTCTCAAGCTTTTTCACATCCTTTTTGAATTGTGGAGCCCAAAACTGGATGCAGTACTCCAGCTGCGGCCTCACCAAGGCTGAGTACAAGGGGAGAATGACGTCCCGGGATTTGCTCGAGAAGCATCTATGGATGCAAGCCAGCGTTTTGGTCGCTTTATTAGCCGCAGCATTGCACTGCAGGCTCATGTTCATCTTGTGGTCAATGATGACCCCCAAGTCTCTTTCTTCTGTAGTGCTATCCAACGTAGCACTGCTAAGCCTATAAGGATGCTGCAGGTTTTTCCTCCCAAGGTGGAGAACCTTGCATTTTTTGGTGTTAAACATTTCCTTCGAGAAATAGACATCCCTTGTGCTTTCAGGATTGCTCCCTTAAGGAGTGACCACTCCTCTTGGACTCCTCTCCCAGGCACGTCACAGGACTTAGGGCCTCGACAACAAGCCTCCTGAGCTTATCAAAGTCAGCTTTCCTAAAGTCGAGGACTTCTGCATTGCTGATTGACTTGCCAGCTTTGCGATGGATAGTAAAAGTTATCAGCTCGTGGTCACTGTCTCCCAGCTTTCCTTCGATTCTTAGGCCGCTGACTCTGTTATGGCCATAATCTCTGAGGGATTGAACCCCACCCCCACACTAAACTTGGCTCAGAACTGGCAGTCACTGCACAGCTTGAGGCAGCCAGGACTCTTGGGATGGAGTGCTTCTCCCCAAAGATCACTTAGATAAAGGGTGCTCAACCTCCAGTCTGGGGGCCAAATGCGGCCTGCAGAGCCACATCTGGCCCCAAGTGCTTCCCGCAGGTCAGGAAATTTGGTGGCAGGGGAACAGTGGCAAGTAATACTGCCACCCCCCATCCCAGGCCTGCATGGCTGGATTGGGGTTGGGTAGCTCCTCAACCCCCCATGGCTGGATTGGGCCCCATCTTGCCACCCCACATGCCAGGTCTGGCCCACGGATAGACTAAGCACCATCTATCTGGCCCAAGAATAAAAAGGTTGGGTACCACTGACTTAGATTGTTTGGTGTTATGCCTAGGCAAAATTTCAAATGTCAGAGGTCACAAACAAGATTTCCATTCGTGCACATGTGGCTCAACAGGTGGTGCTAACCCCAGGACTCTTTCTGGAGTCACTGCCTTGGGGAAAACCCTCACCCACCAGGTGAGAATATGAAGAATTGGGTCACTGCAAATGTGAATGAGTTCTACTCACAGCAGAGCCAGGCTTCATAGCTGTGACAGCAGGGAGAGGCGTCAGCATATGACCACCCTGTGAAAAGGGAGAATAGATGATACATTAGCCATGGGTTTCCTTACTATCAGCTATTCATACTGTCTACAACTCATAAATAGACATTTCCCATGCTAGAGGTACTTCCAGGCAGGCAAAGGAGAGGGAGGGAGCATAAGATGGGAAGGACCACATGGAGGTGCAGATTAGAATGGGGAGCAAGATCCCATGTCTGAGTGTACTCAAGCCAGGAAAGGAATATGTGGGAAGAAATGAAGGGAAGAGTGTACTGGTGCAAGGCCTGGGGAAGGGAGGGAGCTCACAGTAGAGAAGGAACGGTAACAGCTTAACAGGAAGCCAAAGAACAAAGAGACCTCACATCTCAGCCATCTCAACAAATCCCTGGTGCTACCCCCATTTGAGCAGAACCTACTTTTACAGAGCTTGGTTATAGTTAGAATAATAGGGTCAAGAGGTGACAGTAGCATTCAGCCTTGTTCATTCCCAACTGTCATGGAGAGCACAAGTTTCTCCAGGGCATATAGAAATACAGTCCTCATTGTACAGAAATTTCTTCAAAGCAAGCCTGCCAAGATACCCAGATCCTTGGCAGGGAATAAAAGGGGTGCAAAGAAAGCCTATTATTTATGTCCCGCCCAAAGCTTTGGGAAATTCCAGATCCCCAGGCTCTGTTATTGTAGGGGATGAAGAAACCTGCCACAAGAACTGGCAGGTAAAACTCACAGTCTCTGTTTGCCAGAACGTATCCACAATTGGACATCTCTCTTCTCCAATAACGTGATAGTACCACAGCCAGGCTTCAGGGTTAATAGGCTCACCAACAGTCCCCAGTATTTTCAGAGATCCCCTACTGCATCTGCAGTGAAAAATGGTGGCTTTTACAGAGGTCTGCTGTAACCTGGCCAAGGCCAGAGAAACTAGCTTGTAACCTTGTTTATGAGCATGTCTGTTTTGGTAGAAGGGGAACTCACTGACCAGCCTAAAGGAAACAGAGTTTGGGTTTTCACAGAAAGGTTTAGTCACTTCTAATTCTCCAGTGGTTTCAACATATACAGAGAAGGGAAGGACACAGAGAGTAACACACAGACCCAAAAGGTGTGCCTTGGTTGTCCCTGTGACTCTAATACAAAGTACTTGAAGTATGTAGAACAAAGCTTAAGGAAGATTTTTGCTCCCTTCATCCTACAGTCTGTCTGGAAATGAGAGGCTGGCTGTAAACATGGAATACTCAGGATGCAAAAACTCTTCTTTCCCATACCCCACTTCCCTGTCTTGGTTTGGATTTTGGGGGTTGAAAAGCTCTGTCCTTCCAAATTACCTAGGAATGTCCTACAACAGTAGTGTTCAACCTTTTAGCCAGATGGGGGGCATGGTGCCCATCTGCAGGCTGAATCAAGCCCTGGGGGCCCAGAACTGCCCTCTCCTGCCCCCTGCCTGCCAGGATTCCATCCTAGGATTCCTGGCATCACCTCCTCCCAGCCCTGCACACCAGAATTGGGGCCCAGTGCCACTCCTACCCAGTGCTATACACTGGGATTGAGCACTAGATCCAGCATGCAAGGGTCTGGAGATTTGGTATCTAGGTAGTGCTGGCACTGCACCCAATGCCAAATTTCTAGACCAATGGGGAGCCCTGCAGGTTGACTGACACAGCATCATGGGCTGGATCTGGCCCCTGAGCCAAAGGCTGAGCACCCCTGCCCTAGATTATACAAGTTACTTACAAGCAACTGAAGTTCAAGGGGATTTTTCAAATGTACATTTGCATTGGTGGGTATGTCTCCCTCCCTGCATTTTGACTAGAGAATTCCCTGCCTTAGTAGTATCTTCTGTGAGCTCTAGCCCCACCTCTCCTCATATCCCCACACTGTGGATAAAAGGGTACTACTACTTCCTGCTCACCTGTTTCCTCTCAACTATTGCTGCTGCGAACCCATCACCCTTCATGCTCGGAGAAGGGCAGGAACTTTAAGAACTCTGGAGTCCCACATGTTCCCAGGCTGCTTGGTGCTATTAGAGCTTAGAATGCACCCCCAACCAAGGAGCTGTGCTTACTTTTTGACAGGCTCATCTCCAGACTTCATAAGTGCTCGGATGGCTGTGGGTGAAGTGTAGAGCTTGGTCACCTTGTATTTGTCAACGACGTTCCACATTCGGCTGACATCTGGATAGGTGGGAACACCTTCAAACTAAGCATGAGACATTGGTCAGCACAACTCCTCCCTAGTTCTACTTCCTGCATCTTCCTTGGCAGACCAGAGCTCAGGGAAGTAGCATGTTTGACCTGGACAGGGTGCTGGGAGTGCCTCACTTAATCCTGCATTCTCTAGGTTTACGACTGCTTGTACAGAGGAAAACAGCAAGAATACTGAGTGAGAGGAAAGGTCACCACCTCCATGGAGCAGTGACCTCCATGCCCTAGATACTGACAAGCACTGGCCCACCTGGCAGTGTGAAGGAATAAGGCCTGTTTAGAGGCAAGAAGCCAACCTCCGATACTCTGAACAGTTCTCACGCTGAACAAGCCCTGCAGATGTGACTGGCTGGGCAGGAATGGTATGATAGATGAAAGACAGCTGTGTTGGGGTGGGAAGGATATTTACCCATGAAGCCATAAAAGTAATTGTACCTGTGAAAAACAAAAATGAGGAAATATTCTTCTGGTCTCTGCTTTTCCCAACAACAAATTCCACCTTGAAGGACGGGGAAAACACAACCCCTCTTCCCCCCCACACACTGGGGTAGTGTCTTATGCTTTCCTCATAGCTACTATTTCAGCATAGAGGTGCTTCTGGGCTCTCTGCCAAGTTCCAACCCCCATCTGCTGCTGTAGCTCTAGTTCAGGCTTGTCCAACTTATGGCCCACCATTTTCTGTGGCCCGAGGTCCCTCAACTTGGGATAGGCGGGTGGAGGAGGGGAGGGGAGCTGCTCATCCCCATGGGGCCAGGCTCACGTGACCTCCCATGTCACATGAGCCGGGTCCTGTCGCCACCCCAAGGGCTGCACGGTGGGGGGGGCTGCCACAGCTGCGCCTAATGGAAGGAGCTGGGGACAAAACCCACTTTTAGTTGTCTCTGGCTCGGCCCCTTGCCCCCGGCATCCTGCCCGCCTCCTAGGACCCGCTGGGCTTGGCAGCCGTGGGGCGGGAATGGGGCGCAGAGCCCGACACAGGCAGTCGGCAAGGCAGCTCCAGGGGCACCTTGGCAGGTGTGGTCCTGACATGACCTCCGCAGGGCAAGGTGGTGGGAGCTGGTGTCCGCTGGGCCCCGCGCTCTGGGCTTGCAGCGCTGAGGCCACTGGGGCTGCGTGCGCAGGTGGCCAGGCAGCATGGTGAGCAGGGCTGTGTGGGCAAGTGAAGGCTGCACTGCTTGGGGGCAGCCTGGGGGGGAAGGGGGATTGTTGCTCCCTGCGGCTGGGCCGGGCGCTGCTCTCCTGCCATGGCAGCTGCCTGCACCCTCCCGCGGGCCATATGCCTTCACCATAGGGAAGTGTGGAGGAGCAGAGTGGCCCAAGTTCCCCCAAGGCCTTCTCCCGCCAGGAGCTGCCTTGGGCCTGAGACCCTGCCAGGCTGGGAACTGGCTTCGCTCCCACAGTTCCACCGTCCCCCATGTCATGCGTTGGCTGGGCCCCAGCTGTGCCTACCCAAGCACTGCCAAGACTTTGGGCAGTGGTGTAGCTGGTGTGGGCAAGGGCTGGGGAAGCAGTGGCAGTTGGCCTGCATGAGAGCACTGGCTACATTGGTTTTGTCACATATTTTAACATGGCTGTCAAATATCTTCTGGGGCTGCCTTCAAATGGTGGTCATACTAGGCAGAAGGGGGGCCCCAGCTGTTGGGATGGCTGGTCCAGGACATCATTTGCTGTAGTTTGTTACTAGCTGAGCATGGGTGGGGGTTTATGCTAGCTTTGCCTTATTTCAGGCTTGTTCAACATACGGCCCGCGGGGTGATAAAATATGAATATGGCTTGCTGGCCCACTGGGTGATTAAAGAGTTCATGATTCGGCCCCACATTCAAAAAGGTTGGACACCTCTGCTCTAGTCTAAGTTACAAGACTTTCCAGAATGAGGCAGGGGCCAGAACCTGGAAGACACGAGAGGTGCAAAAGGGCATGTGTGGATTGGCTCCATGCCAGACTGCCAACCTGGTCAAATCTTGCTGCCTCCATGTTGTGGGTCTTAACAGGTTCCCAGGACAGGGCACTAAGTAATTTGGACAGCTATTATAGCAAAAGGTAGTCCAATGATCTCAATAACAGCAGTTGCAACACAGCAAGACCAACAAGTGATAGGAATAAAAACAAGGTGGGATACAACCCCAAATGGGATCAGAAGGATTTCCCAGCTTCTTTTTCCCCAGAGAAGTCTCAGACAGCAGGTTAGCCCCTCCTCCAAGGGTTGCTTAGGTACTCAAGATAAACACATACTAACACCTTCCTAAGGAGAACTTAAAATCCCTCCCTCTCAACACCTCAGATTTCATACCATCCACCAAACCATTCCCTCTATTACACCAGTCTCATGTACGGTGCTCGGCCCATATTCTGTATCTTGACAGAGCACAGCACTTTGCAAGGCAATGCTTACTGCAACATGCCCCCTGACTTCCAGCTGACTTTTCAATGAAAGCCAAGGAAAGCATGTCATGAAATTGCACTGTTTCTAGCCTGACTCTCTATAACAAGATGGCACCAAATGAAGTAGATCAGCTGATCTGTTACACTGGGAGAAATGGAATTCATCTGCTGCCCTGCAGGGTAAGGCCCATGCCACTCCCAGGGCTTCAGGAACCTAATCCTGCAGAACAACACTTAAGGCATGCCTCTGCAAACGGAGAAAACAGGTCCTTCCAGCCCCAAGACCAACAGCCTGGGGAGGCTGGAGAGCACAGGCAGTTCTAGGCTGCGTGTGTTCTCTCCCCTTAAAACAAAGAGTTACACTACAAAACAGCAGCACAAAGTTATGCTACCTATTGTCATGCCCACAAATTTGGGCATTCACGGTATGACAGAGGGCCTGGACATCTGCTTGCTTTGGCTTTTTGCCACTGTCAGAATTTTTATGGCAGCACAAAGATGATATCTGTTTGCAGCCTTAAGTAATAAGGAAGGCTGCTCAGCATGACAGTTTAACATCTAGGAGAAGTTTCCGGCTCCTGTGCAGAACTTACCAACACGCTGGTTGCCCCATTTGCCAAAGGTCCATAAGTGAGATAGGAGTGGCCAGTTATCCATCCAATGTCACCTGTGCACCAGTAAATGTCCTCAGGATGGTAGTCAAATACATACTTAAAGGTAGCAGCAGTAAAAATCATATATCCTCCCACTGTGTGCACAACACCCTGTAAGAAGAATATACATGATCAGCAGGACGTGTTCCAAGTGCAAAGCCATAACACTAATTCCTGGTCTGAACAGTGCCCAACTGACAAATACCAGCAGCAGAACTTCAGTACATGACCAGGGAAAGCATAACCCCTCTTCCAATGGGCCCTCATCTCCAACCTCTCAAAGTTAAGAGAGGTTAAGAGAAAACAGAAATGTAACTACTTGTTGGCAAGCTTCTTAACTGCAATACAGTGCTTCCTTCAGGGGGGAAGCCTTTATAATTATGTCTGGGACCTAGAAGCTGGGAAAGGGGATGGAGTAAGCCATTGTTAGCCACTGGTCTCAGTGATGAGTGACAGAACAAGGAGCAATGGTTTCAAGTTGCAGCAAGGGAGTTTTAGGTTGGATATTTGGAAAAACTCTCATTAGGAGGGTAGCGAAGCATTGGGACAGATTACATAGGGAGGTGGTGGAATCTCCATCCTTTGAGGTTTTTAAAGCCCGGCTCAACAAAGCCCTGGCTGGAATGATATAGTTGGGTGTGGTCCTGCTTTGATGAGGTGGTTGAACTAGATGACCTCCTAAGGTCCCTTCCAACCGTAATTTTCTATCATTCTATGATTGTGAAACATACCTTGGGTTTCCCAGTTGATCCACTGGTGTAAAGAATAAAGAGCTCATCCTCAGAATCACACCACTCAGGCTCACACTCTTTACTAGCATTTCTCATTAGTTCATGCCACCAAAGATCAACATCTGAGTTCCATGGCATCTGAAGAAGAGCATAAGATGAAAGTATGATCTCCAAAAGCAGTTAGAGTAGAAAATGGAATGTGGCCCCCAGTTAGACTGTCGATGAGCAAAGCTCTGAGATCTGCCTCCATACACCCATAGCTGCAAAATCATACTGAATAACTACCGCTTCCATTTAAAAATGGAAAACCTTTCAAATGTGACTAAGATACAGTGATGTCCATTTTAGTCTACAAGATGACATGAAAGCATGGGTGATTAGTGCCTCCTGAGACTGGGGGGGCACAGTTTGTGGGCGTTGGTGGAAGGGTGGCAAGCGGCAACCCTGCCACAGAAGCTGGCAGCAGCATTGGCAGTGGGCGGGGGGGCGGGGGAAGAAGGAGTGGCAAGCAGTGACTGGCCGCAGAAGCTCCCGGAGGTGGCGGGGCACGAGCAGCAACCGCCTGCAGAAGCTGTCGACAATGGCAGTGGGGTAGCAAGTAGCGACTGCCCGTAGAAGCTGGCAGTGGCCAATCTCAAGGGGGCTACGTGCCTCCCCGTGTCCCCCTATGAAATGACTCCATGACTGTTATTTACCCAGTTAAGTACATAAAATAAAGATTGTTAGTAAAGACACTGTAAAGATTATTAGTGTTTGCTTTCATAAGAAGTCCTGTCTTCATGTTATTTTACTTTAACAGATATTGCCCCAGAATTTCAATGTGTCCTAGAACCAGGGACGCTTGCTGCAAAATACAGGTTAAGCTGGTGGGACCCTTGAGTTCATTGTGGTACACAATGCACTCACAACCTTTTCTAGGGATCAACAAATAAGCTTGGAGTGTTAGTGACCACTGCTCTAGAGTTAGCTACTGCTTAATATTAGACTGAATGTCTTCTTCCCACCATTTACATGCCATTTCTTGACATCTACATAAAAGAGCCATTTCCAGTCTTCAGCCCTATCTTACTGGAGATACCATTACAGTATTCTGCCTAGAGTTCATTGCTTCTGCTTTCATTTTTCATAGAGCTATCAATGCTGTTGAGAAACCCCAGCCAAAGCCCCAACTCACCTTAAGGGGCACAGCTGGGTCACATACACGACTTAGGGTGGCTTTACATCTTTTGGCCATTCCTGAGGAAGCCATCTTCCAGCTGCTGTCATAATTTTTGCTGCTCTAGTCTGACCTTCCTCCAGCTCAATCAACACATTTCTGGTAATGTGACGCTTTTAGTGGATGCAATATTTCAGAGGAAGTGGCACTAATGCTCTGAGGATTTGCTGTCTTTGTCTATGATGTGATGCCTCTAACTCAGGGGTGGGCAATTATTTGGGCTCCAGGCTACATAGGTAGTTTTGTTGAGGTGTCATGGCTAGGTCGGCCCCCCCTCCTCCCACAACAACTCGCCAAAACTCCCTATGTGGGACGGGGCCGTGGGAAGGCTGGGAGTTGTGGTTATTTTTTGTATTATTTTTTGGTATAGGCCAAAGACTTTATCTAGCCAAGATTCCATACTCTAGAACAGTGTCTCTCAACAAGGGTGGCATGGCAACCTGTGATGCTTCAAGATCCTTTCAAGAGTGCTGGGGCATGTTCACGGGAAATTGAAGCTGGAAGGATCTGTTGCCCACACGCCCATGAGATGGGTGTGGGTTCTGCGGGCAGGAGCACATAGGAACCAGATTGTGGCTCTGCCTCGACACAGGCCCCATGCTGACACCGTCCCAGGATCTCAGGGCCTCCATGGAGAACCACCAGGAGCCATGCGAGCACGATGCTCTGATCATGTCCATCCGGCAAAGCACCCCTCCCACAAAGCTACCAGCAGGGGCAGGGTCTTCATGGAGCCCCACCCAGAGCCACGCAGGCAGAGCACTTAGATCACATCTGCCTGGTGGAGTGGCCTGCCCCACAGCTCCCTGGTGGGTCTCCATGGTGCCTGGGGAGCGTGGCTGGGTCCACTGGCAGCCTGAAGGAGCTGCTACTACTGCTGAGGCTGCCAGGAAATGGAGTCCAGCAGCCCCAGCCCTGATGTGTGCCCCTGTGCTTGGGCCTGCTGCAGGTGGTCAATGGACCTGCTGCAGGTTGGTCAAAATTGCTCCGTGGGCTGTATTTTGCCCACCCCTCCTCTAACTGCACTGGCCCTTCCACCTTGTACATTAATCTGTATTTTCTGACCTATTTTTCCCAATGAGTCCCTATGGCATGACTGATTCTCAGACTTCTTTCTATTCAATGTAGTATGATCTGTATTAGTTCCCAACCTCCCTAGATTGACTTCTTGGTACGGTTTCCATGTCACTTGTCTCCAGTGCACTTCTTTGTTCTAAGTGACCTTTGTAGTTCTTTCCATGCTTAGGTGATCACTGAATTTCACTAGTGTTCAACCAGGTATGCTTTAAGTAACCCCAAAATAAGTCTACACTAACCCCAAATAATTCCTTCTACACTGCTCCCTTCTCTTCTTCTTTGTCCTTATCGAATAAACTTTTCAGCAGATTTCATGCAAGCAGCAAAGATGCAGTTTTTGATTACCACCCAGTAGAGAGATACTGAAACTCCTCATCTTAAAATCCTAGGCTCATAAGCACATGCTACGGAAGTATGGGTTGGATGAATGGACTGTAATGCTGATAAAATTGGCTGGATTGTCAGGCTCAGAGGGTAGTAATCAATGGCTTGATATATAGTTGGCAGCTGGTATCAAGTGGAGTGACCCAGGGGTCAGTCCTGGGGCTGGTTTTGTTCAATATCTTCATCAACAACCTGGAAGATGGAATAAAGTGCACCTTCAGCAAGTTTGAGGATGACACCAAGCTGGGAGGAGTAGTAGCTACACTGGAGGGTAGGGCTAGGATTCAGAGACCTTGACAAATTGGAGGACTGGATCAAAAGAAAGTTCATGAGGTTCAATAAGGACAAATGTGAAGTCCTGTACTTAGCACAGAACAATCTCATGCACTGGTACAGGGTGGGGTCTGACTGGCTAAGCATCAGCTTTGCAGAAAAGGACCCGGTGGTTACAGTGGACAATAAACTGAATATGAAACAACAGTGTACCCTTGTTGCCAGGAAGACTAACGGCATCCTGGGATGCATTCATAGAAGCATTGCCAGCAGATCGAGGGAAGTGATTATTCCCCTCTGTTGGGTACTGGTGAGGCCACATCTGGAGTACTGTGTCCAGTTTTGGGCCCTCATTAAAGAAAGGATGTGAAAAAATTAGAGAGTCCAGCGGAGGGCAATGAAAATGGGGCACATGACTTTTGAGGAGAGGCTGAAGGAACTAGGCTTATTTATTCTAGAAAAGAGAACTGAGGCTTAACAGATGTAGTTAAGGAGAGAAGGAGATGGAGCCAGGCTTCCCCGGATGTCCACAGAGGATGACGTGGAAGCCTACTTAGAAGTCTTTAAAAGAACGGCCACGGCTGCAAAGTGGGACCCCAGCAGCTAGGCAGTACGGATCGAGCCCCTTCTGACTGGGCCAGCACAAGCCACGTATCGCGTCCTTAACAGAGCAGTACTGTACCGACTGGAGATCTCCTCCGAAACATACCGCCAAAAGTTCCAGGCCTGGAAGGGGGCTGAGGGGGCCCATCCCCGCCTGCTGGTGCAGATGCTAAGGGATTTGGCAGAGCAGTGGTTGCAACCCAAGACCTGCACCCTTTAGGAAGTGGTGGATCTCATAGGCCTGGAGCAATTTCTGATGGACCTCAGCAGTAGCTACCAGTGGTGGGTCTGGCGCCACCAACCCAAGATGGTGGAAGAAGCTCTGCGGCTTGCCAAGGATTATGCTGCTGCTAAAAGAGATGGAGATACCCCCAGAAGAGATCATCCAGGGGGCCCAACGACAGGATCCCACCCTGGGGGACTCAGCCAGGGCCAACGGGGGGGGAAGAGGGGGGGCGGAAGCAGGGAAATGCACAGAATTCTGGTTGGGAAGCCTGGACCTGGGACTCCAGGGAGGTAGCGTGCTACAGGTGTAGGGAGAAAGGGCACGTATACCAGAATTCTGCCCACAGAGATCCCAGGCTGAGACGCCTATTGATAACTCTCATGATGAGAAGATGGATTGCAGCTTTTGTTGGCATAAGGTGCCAGACTGCCACAACAAGCCCCTGGTTGAAGTTAGGGTGGGGGACACCATCATCCCTGCAATTGTCAACACTGGTTGCTAGCCATCGATGATACGGTCAGACCTCTTCCTGCCTGTGACACCCGGAAATTATGTCTGTGTGACAAAGGTGCTTGCTGAAGGCTCTATGAAGATTAGACCAAGTGTTTTTCTGTCATTTGTTTAGATATTAAGCTATATGTTGTTGCTAAGAGCCTAATTCAAGTTTAAGATGTGGTAAATTTAGCAAAGCCTTTAGTAAAGCCCTATGGCGTAGTTAAAATTAACCTTATCAAAGGAATGCAAGGCTTGTACTGCTATTGGTCAGTCTAAGGACAGTTGAAGTAAAAAGAATCTGAGTGGCTTAAGTTATCAGCACAGTTCAGAAGCTATAAATTGGCGAAAACATCCGGAAATCATTCAGAATGAAGATACAGCTCTGTGAAAAGGATTAATTAGCTGTTGACCTGGATCAGTGGGCCCATGGATCTCGAGGAGCCCAAGGACTGAATACCAGGGTCCTTCTTGGTACCTCTCGGACAGTGCTGATCGGGGACTTCGCTGAGCTTTGCAGAAAGAGAAACTCGTTGTACATCAGGCATCAGAGGGGACTGCCGATAAGTTGCTGACATGAATTATTCTTGTCTGTCATTGTTTGTCTTGTTACTATGCGCAGTTGTGTTTTTGTTAAGTCAATAAACCTTTCTAACCCTGACAATACTCTCAATCCTGAACCCTCCCCAGGCGGCTAGGACACCACCCCATCTGGGGAGCCCTGAGAGCATGGTCTGCATCCATGAGGCCTTGTACACCTATGAGCATCAATTTGTTTGGCTCACAGGGCTGGGTTGCACAGCAGAGATTGCCGTGGGTGTAGCCAAAACCCTCCCCCGAAGGAGGTTGTCACCTGGGTCCTAACCAAAAGAGGTCCCCGGGTCCTAACCAGATCCTAACCAAGAGAGGCGAGTGGGAAAAGGACCCAGGGGCAGTTTGCTCCGGGAGTCCGGAGGAGAAAACCTAGATTTGGAACAACTCATAGGCAATGGATACTTCTGGAAAAAGCAAAGACAAGAACCCCTGTTCCATAATATCTGGCGGTCCCAACTGGCTAAGGACAAAGGGGGGGTGGACCTCTGGAAGGCGAGACAGAGTCCTCTGTTCGAGGGGGCATCTTCTATCGGGTGGAGGACCAGGAAGATGGGGAAAGGTGCCAGATTTTAGTCCCCCAGAGGTACTGGGAGGTCTTGCTGTGGGTTGCACACACACTTCCCTTGGGGGGGGTGGCCTCTGGGCCAGGACAAAACCAAAGCATGCCTGAAGCGGCAAGTCTTCTGGCCTGGCCTCTCCCTATAAGATAGTGGAGAAGTTCTGTGCAGAGTGCCCTGAGTGCCAGAGGACGGGAGGGGTGAAACCAGCTAAGATCCCTTTCATGCTTATGCTCCTGACAGGGTGCCCCTTTGACCAAATTGCCCTACATGTGGTGGGGCCATTTCCCCAAAGCCGAGCAGGGTACCAGTTCATCTTGGTAATTATTGACTACGTCACTTGCTTCTCTGAAGCTGTCCCTCTAAGGTCAGTGACAGGCACCGTGATAGCAGGGGCCCTTCTGAAGTGGATTGTGCGGGCTGGAATTCCTAGGGAAATCCTTACCGACCAGGGAAGAACTTTATGTTCAGGATCCTGAAGAGGATTTGCCAAACCCTGAAGATTAAGCAGCTCCGAACTTCCATTTACCATCCACAGACGGATGGCTTAGTAGACCACTTTAACCGCACCGTGAAGGGGATGATTCTGGCCTGCATACAAGGGGATCCACAAGGATGGGATGCCACAATACCTCCACTACTTTTCTCCATCAGGAAGGTACCTCAGGTCTCCATGGGGTATGCACCATTTGAGTTGATTTATTGTCAGGGCCCACGAGGGTTGATGGACATTATATGTGAGGAACGGGGAAAAGAGGTCAGAGACCCAGCTCAGTCGCAAGCAGTGATCTATTTTCGGGAATATCTTTTGGGAAGGCCCAAGAGATACTCAAAAGAATTTGAGCCAAAGTCAGGAGAAGCAGAAGCAGCATTACAATTCATGGACAGAGAGCTCCAGGTAGGAGACTGGGTGTTGGTGTTACTCCCTGATAACTCCCACAAGTTCTTATCTTGGTGGCAGGGGCCATTTCAAGTGACAAGGCACACAGGACCAGTGAATTATGAGGTTCTCTGAACCAAGCCCATCCAAAGGCAACAAATTTATCACATCAATCTGTTACGGAGGTGGTGCCAATGAGACGGGTGGTTGATGAGAGAACCAGGAAGACTTGAAGAAGGTGAAGAAGTCGTGATATCCCTGGACCCAACAGGCCCCCTGGGGGGACATGGGATCGATGACCAATTAAGCCTTGAACAGCAGGAGAATTTAAGGGTCCTGATAGCAGAGTTCCGAGACATGTTTAGAGAGGTACTGGGAGAAGCCCAGGGTGTCAAACACTAGATCCAAACCCCACCAGGGTGAATAATACTCAACCACTGGAGGAGGCTGCCTTGCCATCTCTGGCCGGCAGTCAAGCATGAGATTGACCAAATGAGAAGGTTAGGAATTACTGAAGAATCTTGGAGCCCATGGAGGAGACCAGTGGTGGTAGTTCCAATAACAGATGGTTCAATACACCTGTGCATTGACTATCGCAAGGTGAATGAGACTGCAATGTTTGATGCCTTCCCTATGCTGCAGGTAAAAGACATGATGGAGAGAGTTGGCCCAGCCCAGTATATATCTACCCTGGACCTGACCAAGGGCTATTGGCAGATCCCCATGGTGGCGGCAGACAAAGAGAAGACAGCCTTCAGAACCCCGTGGGGCCTGTTTCAACTTAAATGAATGCCGTTCGGGCTCCATGGAGCAGCAGCCTCTTTCCAGCAGCTGATGGAACAGGTACTAGCTCCCCACCAAGAGTATGTGACAGCATTCTTAGGTTCCTTAGTATATTGTCACAGAGTCAGTCTCAGCTAGCAGTCCCTCCACAGTGGATCCATTGCAGTGAATGCCAATTGTTCCTGTACTTTGCAAAGCTGCGCTCTCAGTGAAGAATATTTAGAGCACCCACATGGAATTCTAATGAGCTCTCTGGCCTGATTTATAGACATTCTGTAAACTAAGATGTGTACTGGACCAGCAAACACCCAGCTGAGACACACCATCAAATATGTACAAGTTGAGAACATACTGAGACATTTTTAGTACTAGATTACACTGATTGGCCCTTTTATTATAGGGATCCTGCTTCCCTAATCTCCCTTCTTCCTGCCACATTCTGTCTCTTTCATGTCCCCTCACTAAACAAAGCATTTCAAAACTTTTTTGAGAGGTATTGTTTTCTTTTTTCATTTCTAGGTCTCCGTTACTCCTGCTATACCTTTTGGGAAAATACAACCAGAAGTAAATAAAGTGCTCTGGGTCACAATAAATGAAGTTATATGATATGAACTCTTTAAAATGAACTGCTTTCATTCACTCTTTGCTGCACACCAAGAAGATGCTTTCACTAAACCACGTGAGACATTTGTCTTTTTTCCAATTAGTTATGATTAACTTTGAATCCATTCTAGTCCATGAACTCATGAGCCCACTGTTTTGCTCTTCTGTGGCATTTACATGCTATTTTATGTGCTGCTCAGTTTCCCAACTTACTAGTATTTGTTTCATCTGAAGTTCTTTGGTCTTCATTAACAAAAGTGTGTGCTAGCTACATGTTTTGCTCCTTTACTGTTCACTACCTTTTTCAAAACTGTGGTCAACATTTGACATCACTTTTTCTTGACTAGGTCCTTGTGGTTACACAAAATCAAGCTTTGTCATATGGAAAATTCACCATTTCTTTCTACATTTCACATCTCTAAGGGAATTTATGAAATGTGGTTAGTACACTGCCTAAGGCCATGGCCACACAATTCCCTTTACAGCCCTTGTGAAGATTTATCAAATGTCTTCTGAAATACCCAGTGTCAGTGAGCTGTTCTTCATTACTTTGCTTATATGCTCAGAGTTTTAATAGACTGGAGGCTCAACTTCAATATATAAGGGCTCTGTTAGCTTGCCATAATTACATTAAAGGTTGTTAAAATGATTAAATAATTGCTTCAATCAGTCTTCTTGGTGCTGAAACTGCTCACTTTATGTCACTTTATCTAATTCCCTCAAATGCATGCCTTTCTTAAAACAAAGTACAGATTTTGCCAGTCACAAGTAAATTAGCTGATTTTAACTAGAATTTGCAAATTATAGCTAGATGCTCAGCCAACTTCATTCTAGAGGTCCTTGGATATATCATCTCTACCTAGTTATTTATTGAAGTAATCTGGCATTAAATTGCTGTATTTCTTTTGACATCCCAGAGGGCAGCTTTTGTTTAACTCTCCCCAACATCCTCTGCAGCTAACATTGATTCAAAAAGTACTTTAGTATCTCTGAATGTCTTTTTTTCACTGTCAGTATTCCCTATGAGCTCAGCAAACTTTCTAATTCTTACCACCTTCCTGCTTGAGACATAGATAATTCCTCCTGGTTTGCATCTTTAGATATTCGTTCCTCCATGTCCCACTAGGTCTCCTAACTTCTATCCCATGTTTTACCTGTTATGGCTCCCAATGAGTTAGATTTACAGTTTCAGAAAGATCCTGTTTGGCTTATATCTTGAAACACCATTGCCATTTATCTGTACTGTTTTATTTTCTTGCCGTCCTGCTTCCTTGTCCCCCCTGACTGTAATAGTTGAATATGCAATCATCAGGCAGGGTAGGAAAAATCTCCTCCCCTCTGACTTTAGGGCCTTTGATAGCTTACTCTTTTTCAGAAATTCCCTTTTCCAGAATTATGCTAGTCTTCTAAGATTATTCCTCCCCTGAGGATGTTGATTTCAGTCTTACTGTGGTCACAGTTGCCTGTGGCTCAACTATACAGGCATACCTCGGAGATATTGCGGGTTCGGTTCCAGACCACTGCAATAAAGCGAATATCGCAATAAAGCGAGTCACATGAATTTTTTTGGTTTCCTAGTGCATATAAAAGCTATGTTTACACTATACTGTAGTCTATTAAGTGTGCAATAGCATTATGTCTAAAAAAACAATGTACAGACCTTAATTAAAAAATACTTTATTGCTAAAAAATGCTAACCGATGGAAAAATGGCGCCGATAGACTTGTTCGACACAGGGTTGCCACAAACCTTCAATTTGTAAAAAAAACCCAACATCTGCAAAGCGCAATAAAGCGAAGCGCAATAAAACAAGGTATGCCTGTAATTGCTTCTTTACTCTATTCCTGCTTGTTATTTAGATTGAATTTGAGAATACCCTCTAGTCCTATACATTCTGGAAATTACTGAAGTTAATGTTCCTGAATCCTGTCCCTCAGCTTGGAAACCTATGCACATTTGAAGGTCACCATACTATGGCTTGAATTAATGCAATAAAATTAAAAGAAACAACAAAAAACAATCCTTCAAAAGTAAATTTTAAGACTGTGATTTTCAAGAGTTCAAAACCAAACTACTACTCACTTTCACTGCACATTGAGAACCTAATGCCCTTCGTGCCTAAATATTTTGGTATCCTTTTTGTTTATTCCAAGGCTTTATAATGCATGCATATCAGAAATGAACATCTTCCTAACTGTATCCTGCTGCAGTTCTCCTAAAACTATGTCCTTTCCTGGAAGATTTTCCTTCCTTGTGCCAACAAAATTCTAGGCATCAACGTATATTATAGTGAAGTTCTGAATAGCCAGAAGCAGGATAACATAGTAGAGGGCAATGGTTCCTGCCACCACAAATCAAAAACGTACTCTGTTGATACTACTTACACACCAATAAGCACCTATGCCAAAGGGCCCATGGGCTGGACAGGCTCCCTGACTACTCTAATGAGCAGTACCTTTGCATCCTGCTTAATAAAGTCTTATACACCAACTGTTTTATAGATGTTCACACAGCTGTTACCTCTTATCTTCAGACTAGTCTTCTACAATAAGTAAGGCTCAGAAAGTGCACTAAATTTAGGTAGAGTTGCAAACATGAGTTCCCTCTTTACAGGAATCAGGTATGGAAACTGTAGACTTCCAGTTATAGGTAGAACCCTTCTGACTTACCCAATTGAATGTTAAGTGGTTAGAAAAGATGAGACACTGGAAAAAAACATCTCTGAGTAGTGGAGGATCAGTAATAATTTTCCATATACAGGACAGCAGTTGAAAGATTAACTTTGATTAGTGCCAACTTCACTACAGATAGCTTTTGAGAATAGCTTTTAAAAATTAATGTCGTCTTATTATCAGAAACAGGCCAATAATTCACAATGGTTCTAGCTGCAAAAATATGTGTTAAGATGTCTTCATGGAATCAGATTTGATCCTGGCAAGATGGAAACAACTGGGCTAGCTCAGAAGTACTCAGTTGTTTTGGCTGATGCATGGGTTCAAGCAGGGAGCATCTGTTAGTATGAAACCTGTTAGGGTGACCATATTGGATCTTGGGGAGCACTGGATTTGAAGCTGAACAAAGGCTTTACTTGTGGCCCAGCAAAAGCTGCTACCCACAAGGCAGAATGATAGCTAAGCCAACCATTTGCTTATGCTAAGTAACCATCTTAACGGTGTCAACCACTTTTCTGAGAAAAAACCCACAAATCTGTGTAAGTCTGTGTGTTGTGAATGAAGTGAAGCTTTAGGAATGTGGAAGATGGTACAACCTGGGACAAAAAAACAGGTTGGAATGTGAAAAAACAACACATAACAGAATCTGAGATGAACATATGTGAAAAGGTAAATGGTGATTGGTGAAGAAGCCTTCAGAAGCTTCCAGGTTTTGGTGAAACTCCGCCCATTGACCAAAGAAAAGGAGTCAAGGTCTTAGACATGTGCTCATAACAAAAGGTATGTAAATGCATGAAATGCATAGGCAATTCCATGCTAATGAAGCAAACAGTAAACAGAGGCAGAGCTTGAGATAGGAGGAGAAATGGGTGGAACAAAGGAGGGATGGAGAGGAGTGAATGTTAATGAGTATAAACCAAAGTGTACAAATGTGGGAAAAAAACTATTGTTCACTGCAGGTCCCCGGTTTGTTAGTTTTTTGGGACCCTTGTCCGAAGCTGTCTCCATTTTGAAGAAAGCTGTTGCGAGCAATGTGTGTTGGTGTTTGCTCCCTGCTTAATCTGGCTAATGAGTAACAGGACCCATGAGCAATTGGATAGTCATCTCCCTAGTTGTTGGGCACCACTTGAAATTGGGGTCTAACAAAACCATTCTGACATAAATATGCTTTGTATTCCACATCATTCCTTCCCATCAGAACACCAACATTTTTGTACCAGTTAGTTACAAAAGGGGAAAAAGGGGTTAAGCTATTAGCATTGGGCAGATCATGGCCCACATAAGGCTCTCTATTAGTTGTTTCTTTTTATATGCAACTATTCATTTAGACAACTACAAAAGATTTCTGTAAGTGTCAACACAAGGTTCTCTCCTCTCTCTCCCCCATGCTCAGGGGAGTGGTGTGCAGACATCTAGTGACTAAGGCCAAAGACAAGTGGGATGTCTACTGCTAACATGCAATTGCTGGTAACCAGATCAGAAAGGCATGTGCAGCTGTGTGGAGATAGAAGCAGTTAGAGTGGAGCACTGGAGGGAGAAGCAAAGATGAGAACCAAAAAGAGAAAGCTGCTGCTAGCTATAAATACCTTAGGATGGAATCTCTTTGAAATCTTAGTCTTTGTTTCCTGTTAAAAATCCACAAACAGGGTGAGTAGACAAGCACAGGATGCACATCAGGCCCTTGGCCACTTTCATTAAGGCAGCGAGGTTTACGCCTGCTGAGGAAGGCCGACCAGAGAGCATACAGCTGTTTCCAGGCCTAAGGATGCTTTGACCCTGGGCCCAAGCCAGGAGATGCTCTCTGAACAGTCTCCACTTTATTTCCCAAAGATCTGTCTTTTTCACATCTGTGTCACCACTCTGAGTGTGCACAGGGCTCAAGGGAATTAAAAGCAAAGACCATTTATCTTGCTAATTAACATTAACATGGTCCTGCCAATGCAGAAGGAGTTACCATATAAGAAAATTAGAGGTGCACCGATACATTGCTCTAATATCGGCTTGGTACTGATAGAAAGAAAACTGGCTGCACTGGATATTGGCCCGATGGGGCTGATAATCTGGCCGATAAATGTCCATGCTGTGCGCAGGCACAATGTAGCACTCAGGCAGCAAGGAACACAGCTGATAGCATGGAAAGCTGCCTCCAGCTGGTAAGTCCAGTGTGGTGAAAGGGGAGTGGGAGGGAAGGAGTGCATATGTGGTGGTGGGGCAGATCAATGCCCCCTGTGGTGAGGGAGTGGGCAGGGGCAGATGCTGCCCGGGCAGATGCTGCCCAGGCAGGGTGGGGCTGCAGCTTGTGTGTGTGTGGGGGGGAAGGTGGCTCCAGCTGCTGCTTGCACCCCGGGAGGGCAGCATGCCCCCCGGATCTGCATGGAGAGGGGTGGGGTGGGCTTCAACTGGAGCTCCATGAGGCTCTTCTTGGCAGGAGCTGGGCTCAGAGCAGGTGCCGGCAGTGCTGGGAGGATACTGCATGCATCCCAAATTTTGCCACTGCTTTCAGCATCACTGCCATCAGCTGCTCAGTGCAGCCCCACCTCTTCCTGGCACATTGAGCCAGGGCTGCACCAGGTGGCTGGCAGTGGCGGTGCTAGAAGCGGAGTGGCAGTGAAATTTGGGGTGGATGCAGCATCCTCCCAGCACTGCCGGTGTCTGCTCCAAGCCCAGCCTCTGCCAAGAAGAGCCCGCGCAGCTCTGGCTGCAGCCCACCCCACCCTGCGCAGATCTGGGGGCACACATCCCTCCGCCCATGCCTTCCTGAGGTGCAAGCAGCAGAGGGAGCCTCCCTCCCCCCTGCCATGCCTGGGCAGCACTTGTTCCTGTCCCCTGCCTCACTGCAAGGACATTGATCTCTGCCCCCCCATGCCCCTTCCCTTCCCCCTCCCCTTCCACCACACTGGACTTACCAGCTGGAGGCAGCTGTATCGGAAATCGGATTGGTATTGGCTGATATGCCTCCTTAAATATCCACTATTGGTATCAGCCCCAAAAATCTCTATCAGTGCATCCCTAAAGAAAATAAGACTCTTTTTCACCCATCCTCCTCCTAAGGCTTTGTCAACAAAAACTTAGCCATTGCTTCCCACTGACAAGCACGGCCCAACATTATTTACTCAGTATAAAGGCATCCCCCAACCACCTGAGAAACTGTTAGCTACATTAAATGGATCAAGAACATGCCATGTTGTAAGGCTGCCATTAATATATTTGTTAAAAAATTTTCCACAGGCTGACAATGAACCCTACTTTTATCACCAGCACAGAGAAGGCAGGGGTCTGGGTTATCTCCTCCTCATCTTGACAGAACTGCCACTACAGAAATGGTGTACTTATCACAGGCAGCCAGTACATCTGACCTGTGGAAAATGGTGCCTACCTAGCCAAGCATACAACTATCCCAGGGACTGCAGTCTTTATTTAGGGTGTGCACATGAACATTCACTTTGAAAAACATTCCCCAAAACACTACCTCAATTCACTCAATAGCTCAATTCACTGAGGTCTCCCAATAAAGTATAAAAGAAAGCACACTCCTCACTCTGACAAGTACACAGTGCAAGCCTCAATAGCTAACCAGTTTCCTTAAAATGTTCAGCCACACTGATTGGTTCACATAATCCTTGGCCCTTATCTGTACATTTCATGCTCTAGCATCTGCACAGCTCCTCTCAGTTCCACAGAAGGGACTGACAGCAAAGCCACTGAACTGCAAGTGGGGCAGAAGGAGCAGCTTACGGACAAAGTGAAGTGTATTTGCAACTGTGCATGTCAAATTGAGGGATTTCACACTGACAAGAAAGTTACAATTTTATTCCAGTGGGTGGTACTGAAGCAGGGCAGCACTGTCTAACTGGCAGTCTGCTAGGGGTAACAACAGCAGCTGGAGTCTCCAGGCTTCCCCTCCCTCCTCCAGCTTCTATTTTTTGCACCCACCCAGGGAGCAGGGCACAGCATGTATAGGTTGGAAATTCCTGGTACACAGTTAGGCGGGGAGAGTATATCCATGCGGCTTATAGTTTGGAGGCATGGGGCCCTTGCTGGTGTGGCACATATGACAAGCACTCCCCAGACACTTAGAAGTTGGACAGCTCTGAAGTAAGGTGCCTGCAAATTTACCCCAAATGCACACAGTATGACTGCATGCACCCTCCCTTCCCACACCTTCACAAGGGGCCCCATGCTAGTGTCTCTCCTTTCTTTCAGTTCCCTTCACTAATTTCTGTTCCACCTTAAAAGCATCATGTTCATGCATCTTACTGTCCCTTAGCTCATCTCCAGCAACTGCTCTGTAGCTGCAAGACCCACTAAACAAAGTTCTCTCTCAACCCCCAAAAAGGAAATGGATAAGACTGCACTCCAGAGATGTCATAAACTGACTGAGGTGCCAGACAGCAGAACAGTCAGCCTGTGCTGATAAAATCATACCTAAGCATCCCTATTTCTATGATTAGGTAAGCATATGATTCTATCACTGTACAATGCTTCTTCCACAAGAACTTGCACTAGAATTTATAGCTGCTAATCACCTAAAAGTGTTACCTCATTTCCCCCCAACCAAATGCTATCAAATTCTGTCACATCTATCTTTATCTTCCAGGGAAAAATAAACTTGCACCAGGGTAACCAAAAATGGACCTTAAAAGAGGCTGGTTTCATAATCAGGTGAGGGAGCCCTTTTCTACAGACTGGCTGCTTCAGATATAAAGCAAGTAGCTCTACCTTGCCTGAAAAATCAAGGGTTAACTGTACAGCAATTACATGTTTGACATTTCTAACTGGCTACAATAATAGTGTGGGGCTAGGTTACCCCAAGGTCACCATTATGAAAGCTCCCATGTACCCCAGTTTGAGCTGCTGCATAGTGACATAGTTAAATCCCTGAAACTGGACATTGTGGCATTTTGGCTGAGGGGAGGAAAACAAGGCTGGGATTCACAGCTTTCACCAGGTTATAGACACTTTCTGAGAGGGCTTGTCATTTGCCCCGCTGTCCGCCCCAAGGTGTCTGTGCAGTCGCCACCAGTGTGGAGCTGAGGCTGGAGCTGTGAAGCCCGGTGGAGCTGTTTGCACTCTGACCACCGCTTGCTGCAGCTGCCCGGAGTGTGGGCTGGCTAAGAACAGTTGCGCTGGGCTCATCACCTCTGTGCCGGGATCTGAGGAGAAACCAGGACTGCACTGCCTCGGGCCCCTCCCCCACTGCCTGCTCCAAGGTGCACCTGCACACGCTGGTGTGGAGCTGATGCTGGAGCCCAGCACAGCTGTTTGGAACCTCCTGGCTGCAGCTGAGCCCAGCTCTGGGGAGCTGCTGCCAGCTGGGATCCCGGGCTGCTCCCGGCAGGCAGCTGAGATGCTGCAAGCCCTGCTGGGAGTAGCTCGGGTTCTGTCACTGGCAGCAGCTACCCAGAGCCGGTGCTGGTCACTGCATGCCAAGCAAAATGGCCTTGCGTGTCACACTCGGCACACGTGCCAGGGGTTGCCAACCCCTGCAGTACACCAACAATTAAGAGGGGAGGGAACAACACTTCTTCCCTCACATGGTATCTCATGGGAACTTACTTGTACATCCTGGCACAGCCGTTTAACAGGTGGTGACTGGCTGGTTGCCCCATCTGACACTAGTTCTTCCCTTCCCAAATGGTTGACCACAATACAGTTTTGCACAAGAAAGCCCCTATGAAAGGAAAGGAGTGGTTTAAACTATACAGAACAGATATGTTATGGAGGCCTCTGTAGAGAGGCAGAGGCATTTGAGGCCACATTTTATTCCACCTACTGGGTGACTAAGCCAAAGAACGTAGCGAGGAAGAGGAAGACCCACCCACCTTTGACTTTACCTGTTTTCAAGGATTTGAGTGGTATGTAACAAAATTACACTCAGGCACATAAGTCCACTAACATGCCTACTAGGTAGAACAGAATTCAGCCCTCAGTGTGCACTTGCTGAGTTACAGTCCATAAACCTCCCTCCAAGGCTAATGAGGTATATATGGGCCAACTACAATTAACTGTTGCTGAAAGCAATCATTCCATCAGTAGCTGCCGTATGCTACACTGGCCTGCTCATTCCAAAAGCACTGTCCCAAGGAACCAACTGGTAGAGATGGTAGATCTGAGATACAACCAGATTCTCCCCCTCAACCATATTTCTCAGCTTCCAATCACTGCAACCCACTGAAAGACAAACATAACTCAACAATAAGACTAATGAAAATCCTCAGCACCCTGCATTATTTCACTGGTTTACAACTGCCTTCATTATTCTCCTATTTTCACTCACATTTTCTTTCCCCTCTATTGTTAAAACCCTTCATTTTCCAGATTTTGCCAGATCTTTGTAGGCTATTTCCTGTCAGCTGAGAGAAGTTTTACATACCCATTTGAAAAACACGGACACTATGCATTTGGAACAAGATGCAGCAGCTCACAGTAAAGAGGTACCTTTGTATTTCACAGTACATATCCAGTACTTGCTAGTGTTCTCCAATTGCTAGTCACTGATTTTTTTGACAATTTAAACTAAACCTTTCCCAAATGGGTGTTATTCTTTGGTACAGGCCAAAGACTTATCTAGCCAATATTCCATATTCCAGAACAGTGTCTCTTAACCAGGGTGCCATAGCACCTTGAGATGTCTCAAGATACTTTCAAGGGTGCCAAGGAGTACCACACAATGTTAGCACTGTTATGTGTGCAAACAGGATTCACAAGATAAATGCACAGATTTCAAATATGAATGCAAAGTTGTAGTCTTTTTGAGTTTTTTGCAACAGAAAAAAATTGCCCTGTAGTCAAAAACCAAGTGAAAACTAAGATCTGACATTTTCCAAGATTCTGCAATGTTTAGCAGACTCTTATAATTTAGGTTTATATAAACAGAGAAATAGATTTCAGCAAGAATCCCTTCATTCCAGAAAGGTCAACTTACTTCTCTTTACATTTCTGCAGGGCATCATCTGCAATCTGCTTCAGGTTAATTAGTTTATCACCTCTATAAAAGGCATCTGAAAAATAGTAAGTAAATTATTAAACAGGCTCACTAGCCAGAAAAGCCTGAAAAATACCTGAAGGTCACTATTATTAATAAACTAAACAAATGGCTCTGGAAAAACTGACTAGAAATGACAGAACAACACAAGAAGAAAAGAAGTGGTAAAATTCCTCACTTGGGGGGCGGAGAGGGGAGGGGGGCAGGAATAATCAAATACAGGCTAGAAAAAACTCCAAATCCCATATATATTAATCCTGAATTGGCAGAACACATACTGTTTAGGGGTGCACCGATAAAGATTTTTTTGAGCCAATACCGATGGCCAATTATTAACAAGCCATATTAATTGATACCAATCTGATTGCTGATATGCAGCCCAGCAGCTTGGATAGAAGCATCCGGCTGGTAAATCTCTTGGGGGCTGGGACAGGGAAAGGGAAGAGGTGTGAGGAGAGCAGATCAAGGCCCTTGTGGTAAGGGAGGGAGTCAGGCTGGGGCTGGGGTAGGGGCTGCTCAGCTGGTGTGGGGCACAGGATGGAACTGCAAGCAGCTCATTTGGAGGTGTGGAGGGCATGTGACACCTGGATCTGTGTGGTGAGGGCAGGCTCCCACTACAGGATGGGGCTGGGGGCTCTTCTTGGTGGGGAAGAGCCTCCTGGGGTGGCTACAGTCACCCTGGAATTCACTATAACCCCCTCCCAATGCTGCTGCCACCCACCCCGAGGGCAGCTCCGGCCCAACCCCACTCCCTCCCTCACTGGGGGGGGGCCTCAATCTGCACCCCCACTCCCCTTCGCTCCCCTCCACCCCTTCCCCCCAACAGACTTACCAGCTAAATGCTGCTCTCTAAGCTGCTGGGCTAGTCACATGCATGCTGTGGCTGTGTGCATTCACGTGGCATTTATCGGAGACATTATCAGTCACATCAGCCAAAAAAAGCCAACTGCCAATAATGTCAATTTTCCTTTTATCAGTGCTGTTACAATATGGACCGATACACTGGTGCACCTGTAATATGGTATGGATTAATAGGCCTTTTCTATATCACTGCTCGAAGGCACCGCACTAAGCCAGAAACAAGCAGCAACTCCTACGATGGTGTCGACATGGAGTGCTGCCAGGGCCCCCGCCCAGGGGGTGCAGCCTTCTTGGGGCCTGTCTAAGGCTCCAATCCAGACAGAGCCCATGGAAGGGCTGGCGTCCCCACACCCCCTGGCCTGTGGGAGTTGCCCAGCAAGGCCTGGGGGGGCAGGGATTGGAGACCCCCACAACTGTCCTGCAGGAGCCCACCTTAGGGCCCTGGAGGCGCAGGTGAGGGAGCTCCAGGAGGAGGTTAGCAGGCTGAGGGGAATCAGGGAGGCAGAGGAAGACATTGACAGCTATTTCCTTTCCCTACAGGGTCACATACCCAAAGAAGAAGCACCCCGGGAGGTGCCCTCCACTGCAGAGTGGCAGACAGTCACCTCCAGAACCAGGGCTGCTCGTAACACAGCAGTACCAGTTCCTCCAGTCCAGCTGGAGAACACGTACAAGGCCCAGGCAACTCTGGAGGAGAAGGAACGAGAGGAGGCAACAGGAGAAGAAGCAACTCCACGCTCTCCAAGTTCCAAGCAGGCCGAAGGAGCTAAGCAAGCCAGGAGGAAAAAGCGTTGAGTGATCGTCATAGGCAACTCCATCCTGAGAGGTACAGAGGGCCCCATCTGTCACCAGGACCCCTCGACACATGAGGTCTACTGCCTACCTGGAGCAAAGATTCAGGACGTGAAGGGGATGATGCAGGCCATGATCCAGCCCACCGACTGCTACCCCATGGTCCTAATCCACGTGGGTACTAATGATGCGGCCAGGAGAGGCCCTGATCGCCTGATGGCGGACCACCATGCTCTGGGGTGCATGCTAAAGGACACAGTCGCACAGGTGGTTTTCTCTTCTATCCTACCAGTGAGCAGACGTGGAAGATGGCATGCAACGTGCATCATGGAGACCAACTGGCAGCTTCGGGAATGGTGTCTCGACGTAGGCTTTCACTTCCTCGACAATGACTGGCACATCATGACAAGAGACGTGCTCGGATGGCATGGGCTCCACCTTTCCCCTAAAGGTAAGCGTGTGTTTTCTTCTAGGTTGGCAGATCTCCTCCGGCGGGCTTTAAACTACGCTCGTTGGGGGAAGGGGAAGATGAGGGCAGAGGAAACACTGGACTGCCAAACCAAGCAACACCTACAAGTACAGCCCAGCCTAGGCCAATAAGCGGAACATATACACAGGTAAGCGACAGGGGCCAGGGTAATGCTGAAAGTAGAGGGCAGTGCACACATCCACAGGAGGCCTCAAATGCCTCTACACAAACGCTCGTAGTATGGGAAACAAGCAAGAGGAACTTACCCTCCTACTAGCTGACACCAACCCGGACATAGTGGGGCTCACTGAAATGTAGTGGATGCAATGCATGACTGGGCGGTGAATATCAAGGGCTATAGGCTGTACAGGAGGGATGGGACAGGAAGGAAAGGTCGGGGTGTGGCGCTCTACATTAAGGAGGAATACACATCCTCGTCAATTAGCAAAGAATCTGAGGAGGGGCACTCTGAAGTGCTCTGGGTTAGAATACAAGGCAGTCGCAGGGAAAGGGACGTAATGGTGGGGATCTACTACAGACCACCCTACCAAGGGGAAGAGCAAGACCAGGAATTCTTAAGTCAGCTCACGGAGGTAGTTAGGTCAAATGATGTGGTTATCATGGGGGACCTGAACTTTCCAGACATATGCTGAGAAGAGCAGTCAGCCAGGTCTGACAGCTCATGTAAGTTCCTAGCCAGAATGCAGGACCTCTACCTAACCCAGGAGGTGCACAGCCCCACCAGGGGAAACGCCTTGTTGGACCTGGTGCTGGCCACAGGTGATGACCTGGTGAGGGAGCTGAGGGTGCTCGACTACCTAGGCGACAGTGATCATCGCCTGCTGGAATTCACCATCCAGCACAAGGTGGCAAAGGCCTACAGCAGGGCAGAAGCCCTAGATTTCAGGACAGCAGACTTCAATGAGCTAAGGAGAATAGTCGGGGAAGCACTGAGGTCCTGGAGGGGAGGGGAGCCAGGTATCCAAGAAGAGTGGTTGCTCCTTAAGGAGACAATCCTCCAAGCCCAAAGGGAGGGAATCCCAACACGGATCAAAGGGAGCAGGTGGGCACACAAGCCCCCATGGCTCACCAAAAGCATCTGGGAATGTCTCCTAGCTAAAAGGGAGGCATACACCCAATGGAAAGGAGGGGCCATCACCAGGGAGGATTATACTGCAGTTGCTCGGGGATGTAGGGGGGCAAACAGGAAGGCCAAGGCAGAGATGGAATTGGGACTAGCTTCCCGGATTAAGGACAATAAGAAATCCTTTTTTAAATACAAAAGAGGCAAAAAGAAGGTTCCGGGTAATGTGGGACCCCTGAAGGACACACTAGGAAATTTGGTCGTCACACCAGACAACAAAGCCAACATATTTAATGATTTCTTTGCCTCCATTTTCCTGAGCAGGGACTGGAACAGTCACTCCCCCACTGGACCCCGCCTTAGACCCCAGGGGAGGCGCACCAAGGCCAAGGGTTAGTGAGAAACTAGTTAGGGAACTTCTGGAAGCACCGGATGTATTCAAATCATCTAGTCCGGATGATCTCTACCCCAGAGTACTGAGGGAATTGGCTGAGGTCATTGGGGGAACCCCTGGCACGGCTTTACGCACACTCGTGGTGCTTTGGTGTGGTGCCAGAGGACTGGAAGAGGGCCAGTGTGGTTCCCATCTTCAAAAAAGAGAGGAAGGACGACCCAGGAAGCTACAGGCCAGCTAGTCTTACCTCAATCCTGGGCAAGCTTTTTGAGAAAATTATTCTGGCATATATCCACAAGGGGCCAGCAGGGGAGATTATGCTTAGGGGCAATCAACATGGGTTCATTAGCAGCAGGTCCTGTCAGACCAACCTGGTGGCCTTCTATGACCAGATCACCAAATCCTTAGATGCAGGGGTAGCAGTGGACATAGTCTTCCTGGACTTTCAGAAGGCCTTCGACACTGTCTCTCACCCCATGCTCATTAAGAAACTGGCGGACTGTGGTGTCAACACCCACACAGTCAACTGGGTCGCCAACTGGCTGGAGGGCCACACCAGGAGCGTGGTGGTGGATGGGTCATTTTCGACCTGGAGGGATGTGGGCAGTGGGGTTCTGCAGGGCTCGGTCCTTGGGACTGCACTGTTCAACATCTTCATCAGTGACTTGGACGAGGGGGTAAATAGCACCCTGTTCAAATTTGCTGATGACACTAAGATGTGGGGGGATATGGGCAAGCTAGAAGGGAGGAATAGGCTGCAATCAGACCTAGACAGGTTAAAGGGGTGGGTGGATGAGAACAGGATGGGATTCAACACTGACAAGTGAAAAGTGATGCACCTGAGGAGGAAGAACCAGCACAATACCTGTGGGCTAGGGAACTCCCTTCTCATCAATACAGAGGCAGAAAAGGATCTTGGAGTCATCATTGATTCCAAGATGAACATGAACCGGCAGTGTGGGGATGCGGTCAAGAAGGCCAACTGCACCTTGTCATGCATCCACAGATGCATCTCGAGCAGGTCCAAAAAGGTGATCCTCCCCCTCTATGCGGCACTGGTCAGGCCACAGTTGGAGTACTGCGTCCAGTTCTGGGTGCCACACTTTAGGAGGGATGTGGACAACATGAAGAGGGTCCAGAAGAGGGCCACTAGCATGATTGGGGGCAGCAGGGCAGGCCCTATGAGGAGAGGCTACAGGACCTGAACCTGTTCAGCCTCCACAAGAGGAGGCTGAGGGGGGATGTAGTGGCCTGTTACAAACTAGTCAGAGGGGACCAGCAGGCACTGGGGAAGTCCCTGTTCCCCCGAGCACTACCAGGAGTGACCAGGAATAATGGTCACAAGCTGGCAGAGGGTAGATTTAGGCTAGATATCAGGAGGCGCTACTTCATTGTCAGGGCAGCTGGGATCTGGAACCAACTTCCAAGAGAAGTGATGCTGGTTCCTACCTTGGGGGTCTTTAAGAGGAGGCTTGACAATCACCTTGCTGGGGTCGTTTGACCCCAGTACTCTTTCCTGCCATGGCAGGGGGTTGGACTTGATGATCTGCTCAGGTCCCTTCCGACCCTAGAAACTATGAAACTATGACCGTAAACTGCATCTAACTGGAAGGCTAGGTGGCAATGTGATGGGGCTACTCATGGCAGGGTATCTTCTAAAAAATACCAGAGTGTTGCACCCTCCAGAGTAAGACAAGTATAGGGCACCTGAAAATGCTAGCATCCACTGCCTTGTGGGTACTTCTGGGACATCACCCTGACAGAAACACTTCCTTCCTGAGATGCCAGGCAGTCAGCAGCAGTTCTAATCTGTTGCTCTCTGGCGGAAGATACTACCATTGAGGCAATGAATGTCTGCCTTTGGACTCTGTCTCAGTCTAAAGAGGGGATGGTAGATCTAGGGCAACTTCCACTCCTCCATATTCTTTCCTAGGTGTATGTGCTCAAGGTGTTGGTGTGACGGTCACATAGACCTCTTGCGTGTACACCATGATCCAAAGGATTGAGAGCTGCCAAATAATATCGCTGTTGTATTAAAAATGTAATAACTGCCACAGAAAACATAGGTATTGGACTAATATGAAAATTTCACTGTAGTCCAGAAGGTTACCTCCTTGCTTAACAAGTGACTGAATTCCACAAAACTGACAGAGGCAGTCCCAACTTGGAATAAGGTCACGAACAAGGCATCTGGAAGCATACAACTTATTTTAGAGAGAAACACTGATGAAAAACTAGCTTTAGAAAATGCGCTTGTTATTAACCAGCTGTCAGCAACACAATCCACTAAACAGATGGATTGCAGATTGGCTCAAGGGTCATACTCAGAGGGTGGTGGTGGACGGGTCACATTCACCCTGGGGGGAAGTGAGCAGCGGAGTCCCCCAGGGCTCGGTCCTTGGGCCTGCGCTGTTCAATTTCTTCATCAGAGATCTGGAAGACGGGGTGAAAAGCAACCTGTTTATATTCGCTGATGATACCAAAATTTGGGGTGAGGTGAGCATGCTAGTAGGGAGGGAAAGATTGCAGCAAGATCCAGATAGGTTACAGGAGTGGGCTAACATAAACAGGATGCGTTTCAAATACTGACAAGTGCAGGGTGCTGCACTTAGGCAGTAGAAACCAGCAGCACACTTATAAAATGGGAAACTCCCTTTCTGAGGCAGCACTGAGGCAGAAAGGGATCTTGGAGTCATTATTGACTCCAAGATGAACATGGGCCGACAATGCGAGGTCACGGTTGGCAGGGCTAACCGGACCTTGTCGTGCATTCACAGGTGCATCTCAAGTAGAGCCAAGGAGGTGATTCTCCCTCTCTATGCGACGCTGGTCAGGCCACAGCTGGAGTACTGCGTCCAGTTCTGTGTGCCCCATTTCAGGAGGGATGTGGACAACACTGAAAGGATCCAGAGGAGGGCCACCCACATGATCTGGGGACAACAGGGCAGACCCTACAATAAAAGACTGAGGGACCTAAACCTGTTCAGCCTTCACAAGAGAAGGCTGAGGAGGGACCTGGTGACTGTCTATAAAGTCACTGGGGGGACCAGAAGGGTTTGGGGGAGACACTGTTTCCCCTAGCGCCCCCTGGCATAACAAGGAATAATGGACACAAATTATTGGAGAGTAGGTTTAGATTAGACATCCGCAAGAACTACTTCACAGTTAGGGCGCCTAGGAGCTGGAACCAACTTCCAAGGGAAGTGGTGCTGGCTCCTACCCTCGGGATCTTTAAGAAGAGGCTTGATGCCTACCTGGCTGGACTCATTTGAGTCCAGTTTTTCTCCCACCCAGGCGGGGGGTCAGACTTGAAGATCTACAAGGTACCTTCCAACCCTACTTCTATGATTCTATGATTCTATTTAAGATAAAGTATGTGGGCCGTTTTATATACTCCACTCTTAATCAGCAAAGGGAGAATGATACTAAAGCATATGCCCTTAAAAATGATCCCTTAGTTTCTAGAGGTTCACCGATATATCGGTCCGATATCTGATCAGTACCGATATAAAGAAAATTGTCTATATTGAATATTGGCCCAATGGGGCTGATAATTTGGTCGATAAATGCCTATGCTGCACGCAGCTGCAGCACAGGACGGAGCAGAGCCAGCAGTGTAGAGAGCTGCCTCCAGCTGGTAAGTCATAAGGGGAGGGGGAAGGGAAGAGAGTGGGGGGGCATCAACGCCCCTGCAGTGAGGGAGGGGGCAGGGGCAGGCGCTGTTCAGGCAGGGAGGGGGTAAGAGATGAAGGCATGGCTCATGTGGTGGGGGCAGCTCCCGCAGCTGCTTGCACCCCAGGAGGGCAGGGGCAGCGGGGGAGAGGGCAAGTGTGTGCCCCTGGATCTGTGTGGTGCAGGGTGGGCTACACCTCTGGGGCGGAGCTGGAGCTGGAGCTGGCGCTGTGGGGGGCTGTTCTTGACAGGGGCTGGGATCAGAGTGGGCTCCAGCCCAAATTTCACTGCAATTCTGCTCCCAGCCCTGTACTGCTGCCTGGAGCAGCCCTGGCTGAGTGCCTCACCTCCACCCAAGTGCCAGGAAAAGCTGCAGTGGGCAGCAGCGTGGGGCTGGAAACTGAGCTGCAGCAAAATCTGGGGTGGCTGCAGCCTCTTCCCTGAGCCGCTGGAGCCCGCTCTGACCCCAGCACCTGGTGAAAAGAGCCCCGCGCAGCACCAGCAGTGGCTCCACCCCGCAGCTCCAGCTTGCGCTGCAGAAATCTGGGGGCACATGGCCCCCTGCCTTCTCAGGGACATGCAGCAGCAGGAGACCCCCCCCCCACCACGAGCCGTGCCTCCATCCCACGCCTCCCCTCTCCCCCAAACTGGGCAGTGCCTGTCCCTGCCCCTCCCCGCCTCCCATCTGTTGGCACCTATATTGGAAATTGGATCGGTATCGGCCGATATGCCTCCTTAAATATCAGGTATTGGTATCAGCCCCCAAAATCTCTATCAGTGCACCCCTATTACTTCCTAGTCATTTCCAATACAGACCCTTTGTCCACACAATCTAAGAGGAATATAGAAAGCTCAAGGATATTTCTCAATTGACTTTTAAGTTTAACAATTACATCTTCCAAAACTCATGTGAATGGTTATGGACTTGCAGCTTAAAGAGGAATATTTTACCTGCTGTAACAAGGAGGGAACAATTGGAATCAAGGATCCGTTCACAAAGGGATTCTGCTGAGAAACCTGCAAACTGACAAAAGAATATGGTCCTTCAGCAGAGCTGCAGAAAGAGCTGAAGTACAAGATCGATAAAGGAAAAAAAATACCACCACCAGGGTAGTCACAAATGCAGCTAGACAGCAAGAATGCACAATGCACTGCAACTGGCCAGTCAAACACAGGAAGGCTACAGGGTGCTTACATGGCAAGAACCCAGAGAAAGAGTAGAGACCCTGCAAAAGCTGCTTTATTTTTCAACTCAACTCTTTTAGCAAGGACAAGATAGGAAAATGTCACTTTAATGTAGCCACTGCCCATCTTTTCAGTATTTCTCAATCATTTCATCGTTGCTGACTCAAGATAGCAGAATTTATATTCCAAGCAATGACCTAGTACTACATTTACTTCAATCCAAGATGAGGTTTCTCCCCGATACCACGGGGAAAAAAAGCCTTGTCTTAGATTGAAGTATCAGCCTAAGAAAGGCAGGAGCCACTGCCTGCCTTGGACTGGAATGACTCGTGTGCTGGTAAAGGCAGCGGCACACATAGAGGGAAGTGTGAGGGAAACTGCATGATGGGGGTAGTGCATGAGGGAGACCCATGTTGTGTAGCTTAGGGACGTAGTGTGGGAGACACTGCACAGCCTGCTTCCACATGGTCTATCCCCCTAGCCACTTGATCCCCACTCTCCCTGCTGCTTACCTTCAGTTCATGTTCTGGCCCTAGCCCTCCATTCCAAACCTGGCCAGGCCTAGAGCTGCTGCCATTACTTGTTCGTGGCATTGCTGAGTGCCCTGGAGCCAGAGAAAGGTAAGCTGCAGGGGGGATGGGGGAAGGTGCAGGCAGAGGCATGGAGAGCAAGATATGGGGGGGGCAGGTGGCAGAGGGGCAGACACAGGCATGAGGGACAAGAGGAATGGGAGAAGGCAGTAGGGGACAGGTACAGGTGTGGGGGGCAAGGGCTGGAGGGACAGGGGAGGCAAGGGGTGGGGGTCTGGTCCCCTGCTGCTGCTTTGGGAAGACTAATTTAAAATGATCCCCCAATAATTAGATTATATACATGGGAAATTATAACAAATTCATAATTTTCCATATATAGAATCTAACTATTGGTGGGTTCTCTTATATACAAAATCATCTTAGTAAATATGGTAATTAGAACTAATTAAAACAATTCCCAGCACTTGTCCTTACCACAATGGAATGAAGAGCTCCAATTCTGGCACAGGCCAGCATGGCTACAACAAGCTCAATAATCATTGGCATGTAGATGGAAATTCTATCTCCTTTTTTTATGCCTACAAAAAAGAAACAGAAGATAACTCCCTTGTCAGCACTCCAGCAGAGTAGTAAGTAGTTAAGGTTTCAAGTGACATGAATTCAAAGATTTGAGCATTGGTGTTTCTAGGGAAAGCACGTGGTAGAAGAACAGGATACAAAAAGACAAGTGAGAAGAATGTTTAAATTAACTACAGACAAACAGTCAGTTTAACCCTCCACTACTTTGCATGTTTAAGGACTTCACTACTTAAATTTTATGTTTCCAATACTTTTCTCGTGTATATTAAGGATGATATTTTCCACTGAAGAGTCCCAATGACACTTGCTTGTAGAGTGATGATCAAGTACTGTGATAGTGGTCATTGGGGAATATAAGGAATAAAGCCACAGAATTAAATATGATTACTGAATTTTATGACTAAATGACAAAATATGAACAGAAAGCAATTTCAAAGTCATGTATACCCAGGTAAATGTGTACAACACAGAGACATAGAGCTTTAATCACTGAAGTTCTTGTCACGGTGACTGAAATGGCTACATCTTGAAGTGTACTGAAGCAATGTCTTTTTTCCTAACACTAGCACTGAAATCTCTAAGGAGACAAGTTCAAGCGAGGTGTAAGTTGCAAGCTAACTCAACAGGATAACAGATTTAACATTACCAACATTACTTAGCTTTTAAGGAGAAAACTTGAGAGGAAAAGCAAAATGAGTATTATGGTTTTCACCATTTCTGAGATGGGGGAGATGAAATACAGATGTGAAATGGCTTAAGGAAAGTGTTCCTCTGCAAGTCAGTTGCCAAGCCAAAAGGAGAATCTGGATCTCCCAAGTCCCACATTTGTACTCTGTACCTTGTCCCTGGAGAACATTGGCAAATTGGCAGACATCCTGCAACAACTGTCTATATGTAATACTCATGGAAATCCCAGGATCGTTCCCTTCCCTAGAAAAGAGAAAGCAGTTCATTACAAGAGGGTTACAAGGTAAAGTAGCAGCAGCCTAAGTTCAGTATTACATCCACCTCTCAACAGAAATAAGGTTATTGGTGAGGTTACTGGATACTCTTCTGAGCACAGAACTAAAGCCCAATAACCACCCCCGAACCAAACTCCCAACAGTCATTGGATTTTATTGAAAGCCACAGCCAAACTGAAATCCAGCTCCATGGTATGACACTAGAAAGGGAAGCAATCAGAATCAGCATTGGGCTCAGAGGCTAGCAATGGCTCAATGTCTAGTTGGCACCTGGTGGAGTTATGCAGGGGTTGACATTGGGGCCAGCTTTGTTCAATGTTTTCACCAATGGCCTGCAAGATAGCATAGAGTATACCCTCAGCAAGTTTGCAGATGACACCAAGCTGGCAGGAGTAGTAGATATGCTGAAGGATAGGGTATGATTCAGAGTGACCTAGAAAAACTGGAGGACTGGGCCAAAAGAAATCCACAATGTTCAACAAGGACAAGTGCAGAATTCTGCACTTGAGGCGGAGCACTCCCATGCAGCAATACAGGCTGGGGGCTAACTGGCTGGGCAGAAGCTCTGCAGAAAAAGACCTGGGGGACAACAAGCTGAATATCAGCCAGCAGTGTGCCCTTGCTGCCAAGAAGCCTAATGGCATACTGAGCTGCACTGGTAGGAGTGTTGCTAGCAGGTCAAGGGAAGTGATTATTCGCCTCTATTCAGCACTGGTGAGGCCACATCTGGAGTACTGTGTTCAGTTTTGGGCCCCCACTACAGAAAGGATGTGGACAAATTGGAGAGAGTTCAGCAGAGAATAACAAAAATGATGAGGGGCTTCGGGGACATGACTTATGAGGAGAGGCTGAGGAAACTGGGCTTATTTAGTTTGGAGAAAAGAAGACAGAGGGGATTTAATTGCAGCCTTCAACTACCTGAAGGGAGGTTTGAAAGAGGACGGAGGCAAACTGTTCTCAATAGTGGCAGATGACAAACCGAGGAGCAACGGTCATAAGTTGCAGCAAGGGAAGTTTAGGTTAGGTATTAGGAAGAATCTTCTCACTAGGAGGCTTCTCACTGAAACAGGCTGCAACCCTGCATACTGACACAATCCAGTGTACGAGGCCATGTCATCTCCCCGTACTCCTCCACCACCAAGTTTCTGGACCCATGGGGCATAGCACTCACTTGACAACAGTGTGGGAGCCTCAGCAATAAAATTCAGAACCTCAGGATCCTGCACTAGCTCCTGCACTTCAAAGCATACTGGAATTGGTTTGGCTGCCAACCTTGAACGTTTGTTAGCTGCATTTTTAATGTATGTATCACATTCACATGTTACAACAGAAGCCTTCACCATGTTCTTTGCCCTGACACACATCTTGGAAACACAACTCCAAAGAAACCAGTTTGTTTGAAGCTTAGGTGGTGACTGCTGGACCTAACCACTGCATGGTGAAGCAACCAATCGCTATCTAGTCCAGTGATAGGCAACGTTTCTGGCTGGGTCAAAAGTATCTACCTTGTAAGGTGCCAGAGTGCCAGGATGCCAGAAAAACTAAACTGGGACAGGGGGTACATGGCAGGATGCACTGCATATTAAAATAGTTAATAATTATAAATGTGGCTTTTTATGGAAAATACCAGGTTTTCTAAAAATTCTAAACCTGGTGACCATTAATAGAACTTCATATAATACCTTTGTTCTTGTGTATTATTTTCTATTAAGCATGTTGTGATGAGAGGGAGAGAAAAAAGAAAGACGAGAAAAATAGGAGAGAGCAAGAAAGAGGGAAAGAGAAAAGGACAAGAGAAAGAAAAAAGAAAAAAGAAGGGAGAGAGAAAAAAGAAAGAGGTAAAGAAAGAAAAAAGAAAAGAGAAGAGAAAAAGGTGACAAAAAAGAGGGGAGAGAAAAAAGAACAGAGAAAAAGAGAAGAGAAAGAGGGAAGAGAGAAAAAGAGGAAAGAAAAGAAAAGAAGCGCAGAGAGAGAAAGAAAAAGAAAGAGGATGAGTCTCTCACACCAGTGTCTCCCACTGCTACCATCTGTGGCTCTGACTGGATCCAGGGCAGTGTCCAGAAAAGGGAGGTAGTGACACCCCAGCAGCAGCACCAGGGCCAGGGCACTCAGGCCTTCCCAGCCAGGGCTTGGGCAGATGGACGTCCCATCCCACTTGGATGGGGGCAGCACCGGGTCACAGAGAGCCAGAGCCAGGAGCCTGGGGTATGGTGCCAGAAGTGGCAGGCACAGGGGGAGATACTGTGGGCAGGCTGGACTGGGCGGGCCCTTGGGAAGGCGGCAGCTGTAGGAGAGTGGGGGACTGGGAGGGAAGCGGGGGCTGCCCTGGGGCTCCTGCCATGGTGGGCATGTGCACCCAGCGGCACCCAAGGTCAGGTCAGCCCAGCCCAGCCCACAAAACCCCGTAGGGATGTGGTTCAGGTTCAGCTGCCCTGCCTGTAAGGGCAGGCTGGCAGGCTCAGGGGTCTCCTGGCTCAGCCTCTGTGCACTCTGGGCACAGTGCAAGCAGGGTGGAGCCCCACAAGCCATGGTGGGAGCCCCCGGACACTGGTAGCAGCCGCTGCAGGTGGCGCTTGGGGCTGATCCGACTGATAGCTTGCAACACAGCAACCTTGTACAGCCTCTGCCCACTAATAGGCACGCATGCAGAGAGGGTAGCCGATCCCTGATCTAGTCCCTTCTCCCACCCAGCCTTCTGCATGCCAGTGACAACAACCATGGGGAGACTGAAATCCAGCCCAAGCAGGCAGTCACAGAGCACAGCAGGCTTTGGAAACAGATGAGATGCTTGCAGTGTGTACCTGTTCTCTTTGGCAGTTCTGGACTGACTCGCGGATTTGGAATTTGATTTGGCTTGGAATACAGAATTTTTTTTAAAGTACTGTTTTCTTTGGCTTCTAGCCTCTCAAGTTATAGTTCCCAGCCTTGTTCTTAAAAGCTGTAGTTATTAGTCTTCTTAGAGAGCACAGAGGTCAACAGGTGAAGTGCTAGGTGTCAACAGCACAGATTCGAGTCCCAAAACATATACATGGATTTATTTATCTTCTTATTAATATCCTTTTGTACTTCTATTTGCTCAAATTTTACTAGGTTTCACCTTCACCTGCACTAGAACCTCAAATATTTTGACAGGTTTGAGGTGCAAAATTCATATTCTAAGAACACTTTCCTCTAACTGGAAAACAGCAACACTGCTCATTTCTAGCTTCACTGCATCTTCTGCAAGTACAGTACATCTTCATACTTCACTGAACTGCAACTGATTTTTAGCTTCCTTATCTCCGAGTATAGCTTGAAGTGCCTGTAGAAACATAGTGAATTATGGCAACTGCTTCTAGCAGGCAAAGAAATTACTCTTGGCCTTCTCTCTAACACTAAAAGCAATCAACTTACTTTAATCAACATACTGGCAGTCCTTGACTTAAAACACTTCCGAGTTACAATATTTCATACGTAAAATGTTTATAAATTGACACCCGGTTTCGACTTTCTGATGTCAGTTTTGACTTTACAATGCTTAATCCGATGCCACATCAGCGAACAGGTTTGCTGCATCACCCAACTCCCAGGAGAACATCTGTTCAAACTTCCTTGGACACTTCCTTTAAGAAAGCAGATGAGACTCCAGAAAAACCTGCAGCCAAGACTCCTGAGAAGACTCCAGCCAAGAATCCTTCAAAAAGTCCAACCAAGAACCCTTCAAAAAGTCCAGCAAAGTCACCTCAAAGAAGTCCTTCCAAATCAATATGATTGCTTTTTACAATATAAATACATTAATGTAGCTATATGACTCATCTATAATTGATTGAGTACAAAATTTCTGGTTATTTTTGGTGAAAATAGGCTATCAGGCCTTGGTTCAGGAACCAATCCCCCACTATAACATTGTTTCCTATGAGAAAATCAGTTCCAAGTTAAAACATTTCGACTTAAGACATGGTTTTCAGGAATCAATTGTGCCAAAAGAAAGAGGATATGGTCTGGCCCCATGGGGGCCAGGGGTAGCCTGGCTCCAACCAAGCGTGTAGGGTTTGGGGTTTGCAAATTTGGCGGGAGGGAGAGTTGAAGAGTGGCTATGTTAATAGCCACCACTGCCCTGCTGCCTATTTTCCCAACCCATGAGGAGCCCCGCAGGCCAGATGCAATGACTCTGTAGGCCTCATTTGGTCCACAAGCTGCAGGTCAAGCAAGCCTGATTTAGAAGTATGATTTTTAACTTAGCACCAAGTGTTTGGTTTATTTAAAAAAAAAATCCTTTGACTCAAAAACCAAATTCCCAATTGTTACTATGGAAAAGGTTTCTGCAATACTGTAGTATACTAAATATAAATAAATTATACAACCAACAACTCTTATTCAATCTTGACACTTTCCCAATCCACAAAGTCATTAGCCTGACTTCTATCCTGGGGAAGATCTCAGAAAAGTTTATTAAGGAGGCCATCCTTGAGGGACTGGCCCAGGCTAACATTCTAAGGGACAGCCAGCACGGGTTTGTTGCGGGTAGGTCTTGTTTGACCAATCTCATTTCCTTCTATGACCAGGTGACCTATCACCTGGACAAGGGAGAAGAGATTGATGTCATATATCTTGACTTCAAAAAAGCTTTTGATCTGGTATCCCATGATCACCTCTTGGCCAAACTGCCCAGTTGTGGCCTTCGCTCCACCACGATCCGCTGGCTGGGAAACTGGCTTTGTGGTCGGACCCAGAGGGTTGTGATTGATGGCAGTCACTCATCATGGTGCCCTGTAACCAGTGGGGTCCCTCAAGGCTCTGTCCTGGGACCCATCCTGTTCAACATCTTCATTAACGATGTGGACATTGGAGTTAGGAGTGGACTGGCCAAGTTCGCCGATGACACCAAACTTTGGGGCAAAGCATCCACGCCAGAAGATAGGCGGGTGATCCAGGCTGACCTGGACAAGCTCAGCAAATGGGCAGATGAGAACCTGATGGTGTTTAACACCGAAAAATGCAAGGTTCTCCACCTTGGGAGGAAAAACCTGCAGCACCCTTATAGGCTCGGCAGTGCTACGTTGGTTAGCACTACAGAAGAAAAAGACTTGGGGGTCATCATTGACCACAAGATGAACATGAGCCTGCAATGCGATGCTGCGGCTAGTAAAGCGACTAAAATGCTGGCGTGCATCCATAGATGCTTCTCGAGCAAATCCCAGGACGTCATTCTCCCCTTGTACTCGGCCTTGGTGAGGCCGCAGCTGGAGTACTGCGTCCAGTTTTGGGCTCCACAATTCAAAAAGGATGTGGAGAAGCTTGAGAGAGTCCAGAGGAGAGCCACGTGCATGATCAGAGGTCAGGAAAACAGATCTTATGATGACAGGCTGAGAGCCATGGGACTCTTTAGCCTGGAAAAGCGCAGGCTCAGGGGTGATCTGATGGCCACCTATAAGTTTATCAGGGGTGACCACCAGGATCTGGGGGAACGTCTGTTCACCAGAGCGCCCCAAGGGATGACGAGGTCGAACGGTCACAAACTCCTGCAAGACCATTTCAGGCTGGACATAAGGAAGAATTTCTTTACTGTCCGAGCCCCCAAGGTCTGGAACAGTCTGCCAGCGGAGGTGGTTCAAGCACCTACATTGAACACCTTCAAGAGTAAACTGGATGCTTATCTTGCTGGAATCCTATGACCCCAGCTGACTTCCTGCCCTTTGGGCAGGGGGCTGGACTCAATGATCTCCCGAGGTCCCTTCCAGCCCTAATGTCTATGAAATCTATGAAACACCAATCTGAATCCTCAATTTAAGTTTCCTTGGTAAACTGTTGCTTAAAATATCTAACAGAGAAGCCTGCTAACATCAGAAGATTTACTAACACTTTCAGCTCTAAGAAAGGTTGTGTAAGAGTGATGTTGGCGTCGTGGTAGTACAGAAATTATGTGAAAGGCAAGGATTTCTTAGAGTGATATCTTTTACTGAACCAGGTATGTAGTTGGGATAAAGTCAGACAAGTTTTCAAATGCAAAGCATTCACCTTTAAGTTTCTGATCACAGTAAGCCAGGCACAGCACAGTGAAAAATAGCAAAGGGGAGGGAGGGAGAGAAATTCTCAGGGGTACCAGAAACACAAATAGCAGAAGAAAAGCAGCTGATTAATGGTTGATCAAGGCATATCAAAAGGGATAAGGGTCATTCTTACCTGTTCTAGGTTTAAAAAACTCAGAAGTTGGGTAAAATATAATGTGCCATAAAACTGCTATCAGTGTTTTAGTCCTTGGATACCCAGTCTTTCTGCCAACTGGTGTGGTTTTAGAATAGGATGTGCAATAAGCTTTTCTTCATTCCTCTGCACAGTGCAGCAGACCAGGTCAAACAGCAGAGAAAACTGACCTATTTTGGAAGCCAGTCTTCCACAAGTGACTATCCTAAAGAGGGAATTCATCTGTGGCAAAAACTTTTCAGTCTATGCTGACAAGGTTCTTTGAGTGAATGTAATACCTTTTATTAGACCAACTAAATAGTTGGAAAAATTGTTCTTTGTAAACTTGGGTACAAACACCCTTTTTCAGGCAGAGGGAGAGAGAGTCTACAGTTGTGTTGTGCTCCCTTGGAAGGTGCTGGCTGACAGTACTGGCTTCTGTCCCTTCAGAAGTTGGGATTAAAGACATGTTACAAGGGGATAGACTCCTCTCATGCCTCACCTACTAATGGGCCAAGAGGCCAACTCTCCCGCCTTTTCAGTACAGGCCAGCTGACAATTCAAAGAGCTCTGGGGTTTACAGGAACAAGTGTCAGAAGAAAAAAGTATTTTCAGCAAAAGTTTTGCCCTAATACCCACTTTTTGCCTACTCCCAGCAGTCAGTCTCACATTCTGTTTCCTCATGAAAATAAACCGGTTTGGATGGAAGAAAGATGCAGAAGTTGTTTAATGTTAATATTTGGAGGCCTTCCCACAGGGTGGGTTCTGGGAAGATTCTGCTGAGAAACATTTCCTAGCAAGTTTCAACATATTTGGCAATGATTTCACAGGGAAGTGTTGGTGTGAAATGAAGTAATAGAAAATATTTTGGCAAACCTTGCCTTATCTGTGCAAAGAAGTCACATTGCTATAAATGCATAGACTTAGGAGACAATTTCACTAAATGTGTTTCCTATATGTATGCAATATGTATGCAATTAACCTGTTAATAGCATCTTAAAAAGTAACCCAAGAAACCAGCCCCATAAATATTCCACAAAATGTATTTCTGTATCTGGTAACCACCGTGTCTTAATTTGAATGTGTGACAGGGCTCTCGCCATCCAGCTTGGTGCTAACTGCATGGTGGGGCTTGGTTGACAGTTCTCTCATGTCAATAGGCTGACAGCTGCGTGGTACAACCCTGCATGGGGCTGCACACTGCTGTTCTCATGGTGTTGAGTTCAAGGGGGTCCATCAGCTGGGTTGGGGTGCCAAGTCTTGGGGAGTCCCTTGCAACCTGGTAGGTTGACTGCCATGCCCCATAACTCTCAGAGAGCTGTGCAGCAAAGCATTAGACAATCACAGCCACAAGAACCATGGAATCAGGGAGAGGTGCCCTGATCTCTGGGTTGCCATGCACAGAGACCTTTAAAAACTACACATGCCGCCCAAATGCAAGCATGGTTTTCTGACATCCCTAGCACACTGGTATCTTAAAAACTGCATGTGCAGCTTGGCTGTACAGGACTCTGAAACAAGCCCCAGTGTAGTCCCAAGACTGAGACCCACAACCAGCTGATTGTTGGCCCCAGCCCTCAGATCACACTGATTCATAATGGGCCACGAACACCTGGCTTTCAACTTGTCTGGGCAGGAGAAGCCCAGGATCCCTAGGCTCCCCCTGAACTGGGAAGCAGTAATGGCACTATTGGGATCTGATCCCTGTTTCCAAAATCACATGTGAAGATGTGATTTTGGGATCAGGGATCAGAACCCAATATACCATTAAATAAACACATGCCAGGGACCCAAGAGAATGTAACACACTGACCATCACAATCTGATAGAAAAGGGCTGGAAAGTGTACCAAACATACTTCAAAAATACTAAATATGCTAACTGGAAGCTCAAAAGGAGACAAAGTGAAAGCTGCCACCAGTAGTTTAACTAAAGTTGGGCAACTGAGGCAGCAGCTGTTGCCACTGGCAGTTGGCCGCACCATTTACCTCAGCTGTCCTGTTCACTGCTTCTGCCCAGGATATCAAGCTGCCCCATTGCACCCCTGACTGTCAGCAAGATTTGGTTGCAGCAACTTACAATGGAGGCCAGTCCAAAGTACTGGGAGAAGCAATACTGATATTGTTCTCAAATACAGGTTTCCTTTGCTTTATGTGGGTTCTGTATGTGTGAATTCACTCCTTTGCAACGACCCTTTTTATACCAAAGTGTTGTTATATGCAAGGTAAATTCACTCTTATGCCATCTGTGTGCTGGAAGCCCACAGTCAGCTGCTTTGTGCGGTGCATTGCAGGAGTGACGACTACCAAAAAATAATCTCCTGTGCGGATCTGTGCTCCTCACTCATTGTCTCCAACACGTTTCTGTAGTTGCCATTCCCATTATGATAGTGTCCTGTGCTTGTGTGTCGTGTCTGCTGTTGGTGAGTACCAAAATTGTCTTGTAAAAGTGGTAGAAATGGGTCTGGGGTACAGTACAGTTGAGATCTTGGAATGTATCCCTATTTGTTACATTGTAAAGTGGATTCCCTTTACGCAAATTTGAGTTATGCGTCATTTTCCAGGAATTAATTGACGTGAGGGAAACCTGTAATAGCTTGTCCACATTTAGGTAATCCACAGTCAATGGAACTAAATAAATTTGCCCACATGGAAATCCCAAGCAGGCAACCCCTATTTTCCTGAATCAGATCTGGCTCTGCATTAATACAGATCTCATCTAATCTAATTACAAGTAAGGCAGTAAATTCTGAATTGTTCACACTATCTACCTTTCACTACAAGTTAAGTAAACTGCATTTATTTTTCTTTCCACTCTAAATGTTGCTCACTACTCATATTCTAGGTTTCTCCTATAGTAGATAATTCACCTCCTCAATATGGACACTGCACTAATACATACAGATTTATCTACTGAACATCTAGAACCCCTCCAATCTTTGTTCTTATTTGGGGATTTTTCCAATGACACTCATCACAAGCATCAAATTTAACATTTGTGGCTAGGGACAGACATGCAAAATGCCTCAGCTTTAATTGATTCTATCTTTGCAGGTTAGTCTAACCTGGCTAGGTTAAGTCAGTTTGTAACCAGACAGACATCCCAGAAATGCAGGCACATGCCTGCAGTGGCTCAGGCTAGAAGGCAAAGGGCTCTAGAGCAACCCTTCCTTCCCTTCCACAGAGCTGAGCTGAGAAGGGGCGTGACCAGGCCCCAGCAGGGGCTCTGATTAGGGAGGGGATACCCCCCTCATGAGCAGCCCAGCAGGGAATGTTTATCACTCCTAACTCACTATTTGTCAGCTCATTAAGAAAAGAACAGAGGGACATTACCAGCTACCTGCTGATTCTGCCTTTGTCCAGTGTGCCACAGCTCAGAAGTAGCCAGTATGTGGTATGCTAGCTAATGCTGAGAGGTATCTGTGAGAGACAGGGAAATGCTTGCTTTGCAGAGAGTGGGGAAGGGAGTGGGGGAGCAAAAACCACACAGACCCCTACAGAGACTGCCTGAGCTGCAGTCAGGGAGAAGAGGGGAGGGGCCAGCCCTGCTGTGGAGCAGAGAGTCCCACCCAGCCTAGAGAGCATGCCAGGATGCTGGGGGAATCTGATCTAATTTAAACCAGCAAGGGGTCTGGGACAGACATTGCATAAACCAGTTTGAGCCAAATCAGTTAAGTCTGCATTCAACCAGATTTATCTCACCAGTTTCAGCCATTTTCAAACTGATTTATGTGCACTGAACATCCATTCTCATACAGTTGTCTGATATGTAAACATGGGCTAGAGAGAAGTCTGAACCTCCATCACCAAGGGGTTTAAATTATGCTGCTCTGTCAGGTTAAATAATTATCCTTATCCCCTGCCTAGCACCTATGTAACTTTTTGATAGATACTCTGTGAGCATGGATTAGAGAGGAAATATTTTAAATTCAAGGTCCTGTTTATCCAGCACACTTCATTCCTTAAAGCTTAACAGTCTAAAAAGAAAGATGCTTCCTTTTCTCTTTTGAACAGATAATTCTCTTTAGATACAAATAACAATTTTTTAAATGAAAAGGTTCTGAATAAAAGTCTACATCTATACAACAACATCCCTGATGCTTCAGCATTTTTCACATGAAAAACTATTCATCATTCTTTAGATTACAGTACTAGTACCATAGTTTGGTTACCTTAGACTACCAATCCTACCCTATGAAATTAAATTTAAAAGTTATTTGGAGATAATACTGCAGTAACCAAGCAGATGAGAATGATTCAGATAACAGCAAACACTGTAGGTATTTATCTTCAGTGAAGCATGGGTTATACCACTTGTACCACTCCATACGGGGGACAGGCTTTTTCAAATTCTCCAAAGCTTAAGTACTTTCCTTGGTCTGGATTCTATTTTTCCAAGCTGGCAATGAAAATGCAGATAGCATCCAACTTAGCTATTCAATGGAAGTGCTGGAGTGACTCTAGTTCTCCTCTGGGATTCTATTTATAGCATCTGATCAAGTAGGTTATCACCTATAAAAGCTTATGCCTTTCTGAATGGGAATCTAAAACAAAGTACAGACAGTCAAACAGCCCAAGGCTGAAACGATTCAATCTTCACAGGTTAGTTTAAACTGCATAAATTGAACTGATATTAATTTCTGATTCCAGAAATACAGCCAAATGCCTGCAGTAGCCCAGGCCAGAAGCCAGGGCTCTGCAGGAGCACTAGAGCACACCTCCCTGCTGGGCTGGACTAGACAACACCATGAGTTAAAGCGCTCCCTCCTCACTGACTCAACAGGTAAACACGTCTGTTGGGGGAGGAATCAAGCCTGCCTGTACCAGCCCTCCTTGACAGCAGAATCAAGCCTGCCGCACTGCCTCTCTTCCTAGCCCTGCCCTGACCCCCAGCTTTGGGACTGTCAGCAGGGCGGAAAGTGATGGGGAGGTGTGGCAGCTGAAAAGTATGTCTGTGAGATAAAAGTACTTGCTGAAGGCTCTATGAAGATTAGACCAAGTGTTTTTTCTGTATTTGTTTAGATATTAAGCTATAAGTTGTTGCTAAAAGCCGAATGATAGTTTAAAATGTAGTGAGGTCTTGTATAAAGTAAGGCCTAATAAATTTAGCAAAGCCTAGAAGTAGTAAGGCCCTGTGGTGCAGTTAAAATTACCTTATCAAAAGAATGCAAGGCTTGTATTGCTATTGGTCAGTCTAAGGACAGTTGAAGAAAAAAGATTCTAAGTGGTCGTACATTATCAGTGTCCTTCAGAAGCTATAAATTAGCTAAAATATTTGGAAACCATTCAAAAGGAAGATGCAGCTCTGTGAAGAGGATTAATTAGCTGTTGCCTGGATTAGTGGGCCCAAGGACCTTGAGGAGCCCAAAAACTGCATACCAGGGTCCTTCCCAGCACCCCTCAGACAGTGTTGCTCAGGGACGCCTGACCTTGCTGAACTTTGTGAAAAGAGAAGCTTGCTGTGTATCGGGCAACAGAGGGACTGCTGATAAGCTGCTGACGCATATTGCTTTTGTCTGTCATCATTTGTCTTGTTACTACGTGTAGTTGCATTTTTATTAAGTCAATAAATCTTTCTTATCTTTCTACCTCCGACCACACTCTCAATCTAAACCCTCCGCAGGCGGCTAAAACAGGGAGGGGGAAAAGGAGGGGGAGGGAGGGAGGAGCTCTGAGCTGCTGGCTAGGATTTGCTGCCCAGCCTGAGCTGGAAGGATGGGAGGTAAAAGAGAGCCCACCCCACCAGGTAACCTGGCTGAGATATTGGGAGGAGCCAGACTGGGCCTGTGAGGCAGATGAGCTCTGTTCCACAACCCTCCTGCTGCAGCTCAGGCCAGGCAGCAAACCCTAGGCAGATGCTTAGAGTTGCTTCCTTCCTCCACTTTCCCCTCCTGCTTCTGACAGCCCCAGGGGCAGGCTAGGGCTGTATTAGCCCAGCCTGAATGCATGAAAAAACCCCCTAGGGAACACAAGTTCCCTAAGGTGCTCTAAAGCAGAGCACCTTCATCTAATACAGGGTTGGCAATGTTTTTTGGGCCAAGTGCCAAAAAACCCCTCAACCTGGACTTAGAAGATGTACTTAGGCCAGGGATGGACAGCAGGGGAGCCACAAGAGGCACAATCCTTATTGTGGCAGCACACCCTTGGCCTCTTCTCTGCAGAACTCTCTGAGGAATGTGTGGGGCCACTGCCAGCAATGAGCCGGGCCAGGGATCTCAGCCTCAATGCAATGACTTGCAATCTTGCAGCTATCTGCTGCAAGCACCCCTGGGCTCTGGGCAAGGCCGCCACAGAGTCCGGGTTGCTTGCAGCAGGCAACTGCAAGCCTGCAAGTGGCTGCACTGGTGTCTGGAGCCCCGGCCCAGCTCATTGCGGGCAGCAGGTGCACATGTGCCTTGGGAAGCACTACAGTGAAGGGGCTTGCTAGGTTAGCTTGTTATATTTAATGTTTTGAAGTTGCACCTGCTTATAGTATTGTTTATATTTAACCTGACTGAATCACTGCTTAAGTTTTGTCTTCATTACCTTTTTTTCTATTAGCTGGCTTTGAGTTGTTTTTGTAGAGCTCATAGGTGCTCCTTATGTTATATTTTTTTATTTTTTAATCACTGTGAGAAATTCTTTTAACATAACATAGCAAAGGCCTTGTTACGAGCTCCAATTAACTGAACTTGGCAGTAACCAGCTGAATCAGAAGGATGAAAGGATTGGATATAGTAATAGTTTCATAGTTTCTAGGGACGGAAGGGACCTGAGTAAATCATCTAGTCCGACCCCCTGCCATGGCTGGAAAGAATACTGGGGTCAAAAGATCCCAGCAAGGTGTACATCTAACCTTCTATTAAAGACCACCAGGGTAGAAGACAGCACCACTTCTCTTGGAAGTTGGTTCCAGATCCTAGCTGCCCTGACAGTGAAGTAGCACCTCCTGATGTCTAATCTGAATTTACCCTCTGCCAGCTTGTGACCATTATTTCTAGTCACTCCTGGTAGTGCTTGGGGGAACAGGGACTTCCCCAGTGCCTGCTGGTCCCCTCTGACTAGTTTGTACATAGCCACTAGATCCCCCCTCAGCCTTCTCTTTTGGAGGCTGAACAGGTTCAGGTCCTGTAGGCTCTCCTCATAAGGCCTTCCCTGCTGCCCCTGATCATGCGGGTGGCCCTCCTCTGGACCCTCTCCATGTTGTCCACATCCCTCTTGAAGTGTGGCACCCAGAACTGGACGCAGTACTCCAGCTGTGGCCTGACCAGTGCCGCATAGAGGAAGAGTATCACCTCCTTGGACCTGCTTGAGATGCATCTGTGGATGCACAACAAGGTACGGTTGGCCTTCCGGACTGCAACCCCACACTGCTGGCCCATGTTCATTGTGGAGTCAAGGATGACTCCAAGCTCCTTTTCTGCCTCTGTACTGACAAGAATTGAGTTCCCAACCTGTAGGTATGATGCCGGTTGTTCTTTCCCAGGCGCATCACTTTGCACTTGTCAGTGTTGAATCGTATCCTATTCTCATCTGCCCACCCCTTTAACCTGTCTAGGTCCGAATGCAGCCTATTCCTCCCTTCTAGCATGCCCACATCCCCCCATATCTTAGTGTCATCAGCAAATTTGAACAGGGTGCTATTTACCCCCTCATCCAAGTCACTGATGAAGATGTTGAACAGTGCGGGCCCGAGGATGGAGCCATACGGAACCCCACTGCCCACATCCCTCCAGGTCAAAAATGACCCATCCACCACCACTCTCTGGGTGCGGCGCTCCAGCCAGTCGGTGACCCATTGACTGTGTGGGTGTTGACACCACAGTCCCCCAGTTTCTTAATGAGAACAGGGTGAGAGACAGTGTCGAAGGCCTTCTGAAAGTCCAGGAAGACTATGTCCACTGCTACCCCTGTATCTATGGATTTGGTGATCTGATCATAGAAGGCCACCAGGTTGGTCTGACAGGACCTGCCACTAATGAACCCGTGTTGGTTGCCCCTAAGCATAATCTCCCCTGCTGGCCCCTTGTGGATATACACCAGAATAATTTTCTCAAAAAGCTTGCCCAGGATCGAGGTAAGACTAACTGGCCTATAGTTTCCTGGGTCCTCCTTCCTCCCCTTTTTGAAGATGGGAACCACGTTGACCCTCTTCCAGTCCTCTGGCACACTAGAGCACCATGAGTGTGCGTAAAGCCGTGCCAGGGGTCCTGCAATGACCTCAGCCAATTCCCTCAGTACTCTGGGGTGGAGATCGTCTGGACCAGCTGATTTGAATATATCCAGTCCCTCCAGAAGTTCCCTAATTAGTTCCTCACTAACCCTTGGCCTAGGTGTGCCTCCCCTGGGGCCTCAGGGGGGCCCAGCGGGAGGGTGACTGTTCCGATCCCTGCTTAGGAAAATGGAGGCAAAGAAATCGTTAAATATGTTGGCTTTGTCGTCTGGTGTGACGACCAAATTTCCTAGTGTGTCCTTCAGGGGTCCCACATTACCCAGAACCTTCTTTTTGCCTCCTTTGTATTTAAAAAAGGACTTATTGTCCTTAACCTGGGAAGCCAGTCCCAATTCCATCTCTGCTTTGGCCTTCCTGTCTGCCCCCCTACATCCCCGAGCAACTGCAGTATAGACATCCCTGGTAATGGCCCCTCCTTTCCATTGGGTGTACACCTCCCTTTTAGCTAGGAGACATTCCCGGATGCTTTTGGTGAGCCATGGGGGCTTGTGTGCCCTCCTGCTCCCTTTGATCTGTGTTGGGATTACCTCCCTTTGGGCTTGGAGGGTCATCTCCTTAAGGAGCGACCACTCTCCTTGGACACCTGGCTCCCCTCCCCTCTGGGACCTCAGTGCTTCCCCAACTATTCTCCTTAGCTTAATGAAAGGTGATAAAGGAAACCAATGGACAATACCCAAAGTAAGACACCAGAAAAAGGCCAAATTAACAGGTGTGATTGCAATGGGTCTGTTAGACAAAGAAATATGCTGACAGGATAAAACAATGGACAGTATGATGACTGCAAAGAGACCGATCCAAAAGCAAAAAGTCATCAAAGGAGTGAAGTTGAACAAAAGCATAAAAGGGGGAAGAAAGAAAGTTAGTTGTCATTGTTGTCATATATCCAGCCTTCAACACCTGCCTGGATCACCCTCCTAGCCCATGATGTGCCCTTTGCTTCCAGGAACTGAGTGGCCATTTTTTCTGTTGAGCAAAGTAACATCTGGGATTGGGCGAGGTTATTGTACTGAACATTTTTCTCTCTCTCTGTATGTAGAAACTAAGATAATAACTGTTTTACTAATAAAGTAAAGACTTTGATTTTAAGACACTGAGTTGTGTGCATTCGTATTTCACGTTCCATTTAAGGGTTAACTGTGCTTCAGTGATCCCTAAGTAGGGGTGCACAGATAGAAATTTTGGGGGCTGATACAGATAGCTGATTTTTAAGAAGGCATATTGGCTGATACCAATCCGATTTCCAATACAGCTGTGTGCAGCTGGTAAATCTGTTGTGGTGGAAGGGGAGGGGGGAGGGAAGGGACGTGGGGGAGCAGATCAATGCCCCCTGTGGTGAGGGAGGGAGTGGGGCTGGGGCAGCAGTAGGCACTGTCCAGCTGGGGTGGGGTGGGTTGCCACATGGAGCCATGGCTTGTCCAGTGGGCGGGTGGGGGGTGCTGCTCCAACTGCTTGTGTGCACCCCAGGAGGGAATGGCAGGGGGGAGGGACATGTGCCCTCCGGATCTGCGCAGGGTGGGCTGCTGCTGCAGGCTTTGCTAGGCTCTTCCCAGCAGGGGTTGGGTTGGGCTGGGCTCAGGGTGGGCAGCAGTGCTGGGGGAGGGCTACGGGGGGGGGCTGCAGCCACCCCAAATTTTACTGTAGCTCCACCGTAGCCCCCCTCCCAGCACTGCTGCTGCCTGCCCCGAGTGCAGGCCTGGCCCAACCCCTCCTCCACACGCACCAGGAAGAGCCTGGCACAGCCCCCCAGCCCTAGCCCCAGCTCACAGCTGCAGCCACTTCCTGCACCCCACACAGATCCAGGGGCACACACAGACCAATTTCCAATACAATCGATTTTCTTTATATCAGTGCTTATCCAATACCAGACCGATGTATCAGTGCGCCATTATCCCTAAGCACTATATGGTGGACAGTGCTACTAACACACTGGAGCTGTGCTGCCTCTGGCCTCTTTCCTACCATGCGCCTCAAGACATTCATGCAGCTGCCACCGACACAGAGCCCAGGCTGCTCAGAGCAGACAATAGGCAGGCTGCAGACAGCTGCACTGGGGTTCACAGTCCTGGTCTGTGTCCTTGGCATATGCAGCTGGACGCATGCCTCATGGTGTACAGTGGGGAAGGGGCTGGGGTTGTGCTGCCCCAGGTCCCTTCCCTGCCATGTGCCCCAAGGCGCGCACGCAGCTGCCATGATGGAGCCTGGCCAGGGATCTGGACCCCAGTGTACCAGTTGCAGCCTCCTAGCTGCCTGCCAAATCTGGCTCAAGCTCTATAGCCAGCAGCAGCTGCCCAGAGCCCAGGCTGGCTGTGGTATACTGAGCAAAATGGCCTCACGTGCCATATGCTGGTATTCGTGCCAGGGGTTGTCAACCCCTGATCTAATAACTCATTTGAGGAGAGTTAATTTTTCATGTGTCGCCCATTTTAAAAGCTCTCTGCAGCTACATACGTGTGTAGCAGAAAGCCCCCTTTTCCTCTTGCCTGCATTTGTTTTCCCCTCTTTGGATATGTTTCTCCTCTTACACTGTTTCTTCTTCCTCTTTCTTTCACTATAAGATAAGGAATTGTATTTTAAAGTTTGTATCTGTGTATTTTATATCTCCCTTTGTATTTTGGCATTTTTATCTACTTGTATGCCATGGCATTACTCTTGTAGGTTTTATTTCATACTCTTCACCTTTTAACTAAATGTGTTTTAGTTTTAGAAGTAAGTTTTACACTGTAACAATGTTAACAAGGGCAAGAATCAAACCTCAGCTTCCCTGTATCAGGCAGCCCCTGAAAGAGCAAGTGAATCAGTGACTGAATGCGTAACACAGTAGCAGGCTTCAGTAACAAGTGGCAATTAACACCTACAGTAGGAAACCATAGATCAACCAATGGAAGAAAAAATCAATAGGAGACAATTTAGCAACTGGGAATTCTCTAAACTTCAGTCTGAGTTAATCAACACCCCGGACCAACTTTTGGGGCTGAATATGTCCAGACTGACCGCTCCCAGAGCCCTATTCATGACACCGGTAAATTAATCAAAATGCATCAACGGACTCTCAAACCTGTATGTACACGCGGACAACCCCTGGGGCTGACTGATGCCATCCAGTACCCACCAAGGGGGAAGTCCCACGAGGGTCAACGACCCCTCTGGATTGGGCAAACCTGAAAACTGGGGAGTCACCAAAGTCTGCCAAGGACAGATAAAAAGCAGTGAAAAGTGACCCTTGGCAACACCCTCTTGATCTCCAACTTGACCAGCACCCGACCTGTCCAGCCAGAAGGACCAGCTGGCAACCCCCTTCTGGAGGATAACACCACGCTGGAAGAAGCCTCGACTGGCCATCAACGGTAGACTCCAGCACTTGTGGGATAAGTATACCCGACTGGTGCTTTCCCCCCCGCCTCCCCGACAAACATTCATAGCTCGCTAGTGTGTGTGTGTGCATGTGTGTGTGTGAGGTGACCAGCCCCAAGGTTTATGATTTGACGTTGTTACAGTGTTTTAATCCACCTAATAAACCAGAATTTCAAGAATCCCAAGTTGGACATTTGTAGCCAACACTTGTGTCGTAGCATGGCTGTACAGTGCTTTCTGGGCCCCGATTGTACAAAAAATGTAACTTGCGTAATTGCCCTTTGTGCACTGAACTTCTGTTGTATTACAGATTTAAACCAGTTTCTGATCAACAATTTTTGTATAATTTCTGTCCCTAGCCTAAGGTGCCACTCTGCCCTGTCTTCTACCTGACTTCAGACTAACAAGGCTAACTACCCCTCTCCACTACAGAAACAGAAAGCTGGGCAGGCCCACAATTTTTTGGGGCCACCTGCAAGACATAGTTTTGGTGCCCCCTGATCCATCGGCAGACATGACTGTAGCAGGGTGCAGGGCCCCCTTTCCCATCCCATGGCACACGTACGCCAGTAAATGAATGTCTTGGCACACTGGACACGGGGGGAAGGATGGCAGCTGGAATTTCTGGCTGGAACAGTTAAACATCCAACCCACCAGGTAGGCTACACCACAAATGAAGCAGCCACCATCAAACACAGGACAAGTCGTGGTCTCTCCGCCTGGTTCTGCGGGGGCCCCTGCAACCGCACGTTCCGCAAGATAGGATGGGCCGGCCCTGACAGATAGAGATCTGTGCATCTCTAGAAAGCAATCATACTCCTAATCTTGGGGGACTTACATGTCCAGAGAGGAAACAGAATTTTCCTACATTACTTTGTTGGATAACTTCAGAGTTGGTAACAAGCTGCATTTTGGTCGTTTGCTAGGCAAAACAAATCCTGCCCCTGTGTAAATACTTTGCAAAGTCCATAAGATACACAAGCCATAGAACAAAACCTCCAGAGTATGATAGTCCTCAGTTGACCAGAGCTATTAAGCAACCTATTTTGGAAGGTATTGCTCCCTCCAGAAAAGGAGAACTGTCCAACCTTATTTGGTTAACAAAACAACACAACTGTTAAAAATAACTTGTATGCAAAATTGTGTAATAAAATAATCATCCACAGACTGGATTCTGTTAAACATGTTCTCAATGAAGACTGAGGATTCTTATCCCATTACTTGGACTAGCTGCCCAATGTTCCTCAGGTGTTAACTGCCTTGTTTATCCCAACTGATCTGATCTACACATTTTTTGCCCCTCTCAGTAGCATCCCCTCCCTCTCTCTATAGACTTGTTTCTTTTTGCAGTCCATCATAAAATCTAGGGAAGTAGGCTGTTGTCTACAAATGTTCAAGCCCCTGTGAAATAAGTATCCTCTCAGGCACGAGTTGTCAACCGGGGATACAAGTACCCATAGCAGTACTTGGAAAGGTGATAGGGGAGCAGTACTTGGAAAGGTGATAGGGGGTACGTGCAGGCAGGGATGGAGCAGGGCAGGGGTAGGGGGAAGCAAGGGCAGCGGTGCCCCTCTGCAAACAGATGTGGGGTGGGGGGCTCACACGTGGCGGCTACCGCTGCCACCCACCACCCCACACTGCTGCCTTCCAGGAGCAGGGCCAGGAGGGCGAGGGCAGTGGCATCCCTCTATGGTCTGCACAGGCGCTGCCTGACAGGCAGCTCCACAAGCCACTGACAAGCAGCGTGAGATTGCCCAGGCACGAAGCCCATCAGTAACCCTTGAGCCACAAGTGTGACCAGCCACAGGAAAGCGGGGCACGGCAGCAGCATGGGGGGTGGCGGCGATGTGGAGTGGGGGGTGGTGGCAGCTCATTTAAAAAGGCTGAAAACCCTTGCTCTAAGGCAATGATTCTCAAACTTTTGAGACTCAAGGCACCCCTCCTTAGACCCTTGCAAAGTCACCCCTTGGAAAATTCCAACTCTTAGGTTTTACTCATTTTTTGATTACAGAACAATAATAGGATGTTACTGTACCCTAGCTGAGAATCACTGCTCTAAGGTGCCTCCCTACCCTGCATTCTGCCTGGTTTCAGACTAACACAGCCAACTACCTCTCAGACCTTACTGGAATTACTGAATGGGAAGTAAGTTGATTTTAAAGGTGGCCCTAATTTGTTGTCCAATCTTGTGTTCTTTATGAAAAATAAATCCTTTCGCCCAGTGGCTCCCAACCTCAGGTCACAACCCAAATTAGGGTCATGGAGGGGAAAGGGGGGGTGGTCCACCATTCACTCCACTCCGACAGGCTACAGGCATATAAAAGACCAAAATAAACTAGTAAATCACATCTGGCTATGGGAGAAAAAGTTGTGAGGGCACTTGTACAAGCAGCAGTGGAACATGAGACAAAACATGAAAGCTGCCCTGTTAGTTACCTTGCAAATGTTACCAAACTTGTAAGACCCTGGCTCTGTTCAGCTTGCTACAATCCAGGTGCAATGCAGAAAGAAAGCACAGGGCTAATCACATAGCTACAATAAATGTGAAAAGAATGTTTTCTTGTTAGAAAGCCAGATTGGAGAGTTTAGCCTTCTCTGGGAGAGGGAGTGCCCTAACCTGTGTCTAAACTAAGTCACCACTCAATTTATGAAGAATCTTTATCTGCAGTTCAATCTACCCTATGGACATTCATACCTTGGTCAGCAGTCCTTAAGTAATCACTGAACCCTTGCCTGTATTAAGTAAGCTAGAGGTGTCAAACATGTGGCCTGTGGGTTGGATCTGACCTACAGAACTGTTCCATCCAGCCTGTCAGTAGTCTGATAGCCTGCTGGAAGTTCAGGGCTGGGGTTAGCAGCCACAGAATTTGGGGTCCCTTGGCCTTGACAGACATGACTGTCAACAGCTGATGGAGGATTGAAAAGGCTATGTAGATACAGCCCTCACTTGCTGCCCCACCACCTGACCCCTACTAGGTCCCCACCACTCTCTTGTACCTGTGCTGATACCACTAGACCCGTCACTGCTGCCACTGGTCCCACAGATCTGGCCCTGGATGAGCTCTCACAATGCAGATCTAGTCAGATTCCCAGGGTGAGTTTGATATTGCTGAAGTAAACTAATCCTTAAAATTAGTTTAGATACCTTTAACAGCAGCAGAGATTACAAGATGTAATTGGAGCACATGTTCTTAGTAGTCTGAGAGCATATTGTGTGCATCCATGCCATGTACTTAGCACACACCTACAAATAAGCAGGCAAAATAAGACCAGAGCAACAGGGAGTGTGAAATGGCATAAACTAAGTTATATTACATTATGGTGTGAGAAGTTAGATTCCATGAACAATATTTTCTACTTTTAGTGAACCAAACAAGTCAGACCTTATAGCAGTTAAAGAACCTGGAAATAAGTCTGCCACAGAATTTTATTCTTATGGTTTTTAATTCAATAGTGAGGAGGGATCCAGGTTTTCCATTTCCCATGGAAAAACAGGAAAAAAGCCATAGATTTTTTCTTTTAACTGAGAAAAACGCAGATTTTTCATTTTAACAGAGAAATACGTGGGTTTTCCATTTTTACAAAAAGCTCTCTGAAGGCTGTCAGAGTTCCAGCCTGCAAGGGGCTGGGGGGAGCAGGAGAAGGACGGTTAGGCAGGGGCTCACACATGGCTGCCAGGCAGCCTAGAGAGCAGCTCCTGCAGGTAAGTCTGGTGGCAGAGGAGAGAGGACTGAGGCCCCATAAGGAAGGAGGGAGAACAGGAGGGAGTGAACTGGGCAGGCTGAGGCTGCTGCCCAGCCAGGGCAGTGTGTGGGTCTTAGGGCCGGAAAGCATGGCTGTGGGGCCCAGCAGGGAGCAGGACTGAACCGTAGGCAGCTCATCCGGGGTGGGGGAGGTGGGGCTGGCTTCCCGCTGCTGCATGCACTCCCAGGAAGCAAGGGGGGGGGCACATGTCTCCCAGATCTGTGCGCAGCGTGGGGGTGGATGTGGGCTACCTACTGTGGGCTCAGAGTCTCTGCCCTGCTGCCCTCCCCCCAGGGCCTCCAGGGCCCAAAGGGTGGGACCTGGTGCTGCAGGGCAGAGCAGGGCTGGGTGGGGAAGACTCCTTGATGCTGCTGGGAGTGTCACCTTCTGGCCCAGCATCAGCAGGAGTGGCAGCACTGGGTGGGCAGGGGGCACCTTGTCACAGTGGCGCAGGGCTCCTAGCAGTGACAACAAACTTCCCTACCCAGCCCTGTTCTGCCTTGCTGTGCCAGGTCCCGCCCACTGAGCTGCAGACGCCCAGGGGGGAGGGCAGCACAGCAGAGAGCCCGAGCCCAAAGCCAGCAGCCCACATCCACCCCTTCCCCATGGGCTCTGCTCTGGCCATGCTGCCCGTGGGGGAGCCAGGCTCTGCACTCCACTTCACCACAGCAGCTGCCACCTGCCCTGGGTGGCAGCTGGAGTTCAGATACTGTTGCGGGGGGAACAAGGGGCTGTAGACCTGGGTCCCTGGCCCTGTAGCCCTGGCAGCTGGGAGCCTCTTCTGGAAGGTTTGGCAGGGGCAGGGGGGAAAACACAGGGAGGGCTGTGGGTGGGGAGTGAGGAGCACCAGCAGGGCTGAAGAGATGTGGGTGGAAAGTGAGGGACACCAGCAGGACTGGAGGGCTGTGGCTTGGGAGTGAGGGGCCTGACCTGCGTCCTGGTAGGCGAAGGGGGCAGAAGTAGCTCTAATTTTCCATGATTAAAAAACCCAAAATCAAAAGCAAGATGTATAGGTACTTAGAATGAATTTTACTATAGTGATTAAGGAACCGGTAGGCTTCCAAACTGCTTTAAAATTGCAGATATATCAATAAAACATTGCGTTGAATCAATATCTATACACATATAGATATATAGTAGCATTTCATTTTAATCATGGATTTAGGGGGTTTTTAATCACAGAAATTGCAATTTTTATAAGAGAATTTGCAACTTTTAAACAGAGGAAACCAGAATTCCCGATAATGAGACATTTAATTGTCCGTTGCTTGCTTTTATTCAGTTCTATCACTAACAAAAAGAAATAAAGAGATCTGGGGAAGATGAGACCTTTTGAAGAGGAACCTATCACCAAGAGTTATGCAACCTGGGAGACAAGATGCAAAAAAACATTCCAGGAATATCCCACACCAGTCTTATTTAGTAATGTTTACTGCAAAAAGGACAGTTCTCCTGCTCTGGATGTTACATTTGTTCTGTAGAATGATCTAGCTTCAAAAAGTGTGTTTAAACAAAATTTCAAGACTTCTGACAAATTACAGGATTTAAGAATCATTGAGAGGATTTTTACTTTATTCTTCACGCGTCTGTGTGCTCACCTGCAGGACTTGGAAAAACTCCTTTTATTCAGAGTTTACAAGAAACTTCCTGCAGCAAAGTGCCAACTTTTAAAAATGAAATCTCAATTTCTGTAAGTTTTCAGCCCTATGGTTGCAAAGATAACCCTCCTTATGTTAACCAAGGTTAAACCAATACACTACTAAGACTGCAGACAGATTGTGTCAGTGCTGCTTCTGATGTTGTTCAGACTTTCCACAAACATCAAGTGATATCTTGGCTATTCTTAGTAGTTCACACTGTACTTTTCGCCTTCCAGTGGACAGCTGCCAGGCTTACAAGAATCGGCTTCATTTCATTCTGCTAAGAACACGTGTAGGCTAAAACAATGCTAGAGGCAAATACTGGAGCTATATCTGAAGAAGTTAACTAGTGAAAACGATAATATTGGAAACACCTTTCCTGCAGCAGCTTGAAGTGTATAGCACAGGGGTAGGCAATTATTTTGGGCAGAGGGCCATTTACTGAGTTTTGGCAAACCATCAAGGGCTGCATGACAGGCAGCCAGGGGCAGATAAATATTATTTTTCTAAAATTTTTAGGGGCCCACAGGCCAGATAGAATGGCCTGGTGGGCTGCATCTGGCCTGTGGGCTGCATTTGGCCCACCCCTGGTATAGCTGGAGTATAGTAAGAGGAGCACACTTACAGCAGCAACCAGTAGATCAGGGAAGGAGAGAGGTAGCAGCAAATTGGCACCCAAACGGTAACCTTTTTTTTTTCTATAAGTGGGGGGGGCAGAGAAGACAACTGCAAATGTAATAAACACATACAGAACAACTAGAACAGTCTCAGAACAAGCCCCTTGGATAAAAGCAAGCATCCTTCTCCTTCCAACAGCCAGAGGATTAGAAATCACCTTCTTACCCAAGCACTTTTCCTAATCTGTGAGCTTCCCTTTGCTCCTTTCTCATATCTGTCTGTGCACAGTAGGTGTGCTCCTCTGGCTATTGAGTGTGTACTAAAATTTCCAAGCTGCATGGTTGAGACAAACTAGAAAGGCCTAATGAAAGAAATTAGAAGAGACAGCAGTATGAATAAAGTTTTATGGGGAAGACGAAAAATAAAATACGGCAGAAGTTAAAGCAAATAAACAGATACTGAAGACAGGATACTATATATTTTAACTAGTGAAAAAACAGCAGAGAGAAAAGTAAAGAAGTCTGAGGGTACTGTACATTTAATTTAGTAGACTAATACTCAAATATACCACTACAAGTATTTTAGTCAATTAACTTGACAATATGAATAATGCTTTCTAGTTATTCAAACACTACTCAGCAAACAGATAAATTATGATAGAACTGTACAAAACATCTGTAGTGATCATTGGGTTCAATTCAAAGTCAGGCATGTATGAGACGAACTAAAGTTTATTGTGGAGCAGTAGGTGAGAGCTTCTCCAGTCCTTTAGTATCTTTAGCTACTATAACTGAGAGGCAATCTCTCCAGGTGCCTATACACATGCAGCAAGGCTACTCCAATGCACTGTAATTACACATGCTGGAGTGTGGCAATTAAATGCTCTCCAGCAGACTCCAGCGTCACATGTACCAATGTCCCCATGATGAAAAATGGCAATGGGGGCGCTTTAATTAAAGCATATTTGACAAGATTTAGTTAAAGTGCTGCCACCAGCACTTCCCAGTGCAAGAACATTGATACATGCGATGCTTCAGGCACTTTAATTAGCACAGCTCTTGTAGCCACTCTAATTAAAGGACGACCCCTCCCCCCTCATTCCCAGAGCACATCTATAAATGCCCCCAATTCCCAACTTCTGTAGCCTTCAAAGTAATGAAGTGTCTCTAAATTATTATTTTTATTACAAAATTGTCCAGTAACTACCATTCCCTGCAATGTGGAAACCAGCCCAAAAAATGAGTAACAACAGTATGTGGCAGTCTTAGGAGACAGGTAACTCAATTAATTTCCTGCTTTACATGGCAGGCTTGTTCTCAAGACATGGAAGAGGTAATGTGAGTTTTTGAAGATCTGTTTTGTAGTTGATTATAGAAAGTCATCTTCATAAAAACATGAATGATTAGTCCAAGATGAAATTAACATATTTTCCTGGAACCTTATGAACACCGTAAGCCTCCCCCAACCCATGGTCCAGCCCTTTCCCACCCACCTATTTCCCAACAGCCATCTTCCCTCAACAAAAGGGGATGCTCACTCAGTACATCTTTATACTTCGCTGAACTGCTTTTCTAAGACAGCAGCAGCTGGTTATCCACACGTGCTATAAGATCTTAGTCCCTGTCATTCTCTGACACTAGGAATGTCCTGCCTACATGACTGTCATCCAGCTATCCCTCCTTACAATTCTCCCACCAAAATTTCAGAAACATGAAAGAGTGCTGGTTGAGGAAGCTGCATAATTCTAATATTATAAAAGCCTTAGTCTGTCAGTCTGTCCGTAACGCTTTATTAGCGCTCTGACTGGCTGTCTCAGCAGCCAATCAGAGTGCTCTAAACAGGCAGAACATATGGTGGAGCGCTGCCATGACAGTGGGAACTGAGGGGCTGGGGGATGGACAGGCCAGCTCCCCCCGCCCTCCCAATCCTTCGAGGTAGAGGGGGACAGCGAGGACTGGAGCCCCGCCATAACAAAGGCGATGGAGCTGGAGGGCAAGGGCACCTCCTTGGATCCAGGGGCCAGAGCACCATACCCTTGCCCCCCAACAAGTGCTGGCAGGGAGGGGAGGCAGAAGGGAGGGTTGGGAGCGGTTACCAGTAGCTGTGGCTACCACCTTATGGCCGCCACCCTGCGACCGCAGCCACCGTACTGGGCCCCACACCCACAGCTGCCCCGCTGGGCCCATGGCAACTGCCAGGCCCGGGCTTGGGGCTGCTGCCACCTCTGCTGGACCTGAGCCCGCCGCCGCTGCTGGGCTCGTGGCTGCCACTGTGGCACAGGCGCAGTGGCAGCTGTTGGGGGCAGGAGGCCCTGATCCAGAGCTGCGGGGGGTGAGAACAGGCCCAGGCCCAAAGTGGCAAGGGGGGGTGGACATGGACCCAGCCCCAGAGCCAGGGGAGAGACGGGGAGGGGGGCATGGCCAAAGCAGCGGGGGCGAGGGTGGGGGAACAGACCTGGCCCCAAAGTGAGGCGCCACAGCCAGGAGGTGGGCAACTGGGGTAGGGCCTGTGGTGGAGGGGGATGGGAGCAGGGGGAGCGGCCCTGGCCCCGACCCCAAACCCAAACTGCCAGGGGGCAGGGCCGAACTAGCATGGGAGGTGGGTACTGGGGCATGTAGGAGTAACTAACCTACTTGACTAGAAAAAACAGACAAAGACCAGAAGTGCTGATACTGCTTATTTCAGTTACATGTTTTAAGATAAGGAATCCTGCATGCCTTGGGTTATCCTTAGGCTATCTTGATATATTGCCCTGTGCATAGATAGCTTGTTTACGTAAACTTCCTAAATTTCTGTGTAATGTACTACTGTTTTGTTTCTCCAAGGCTGTATTTTTTTAATCTATTTCTCTGTCTTAAGTATAAATATGCTTGTAAACTTAGAGAGTCAGAGAAATCCTTTGAAACAGACAAGTGGGTGATTCCCCTTGCTGTATGGAATGCTCCCTGTGATCACAATATAGCCTTAAATAAAGAAAAGCTTGCTCTGTCAGTTCTGATTCAACCACAATGTGAAGTTTGATTTCTTCCACAGGCGCAGGGCCAAATGCTGGGCTCTGTCCTTACCACCCCCCACCCTGCTCTTTAGAAAGCAGCGGTGGCGCAGAAGTGGAGTCGGGACACCGGGGTGGGCAAGGGGAATACAGGGGGGAGGCCCCCCAAGGCTATCGCTGCTGGCCTTGCACCCTCTTTTTCTCCTGTGCTGCTCCCTTCTGACACAGGGTGTGGAGGGGGGGAGAGAAGCAGCAGGCCCAGGCTGATGTGGCGGTGATATATGGGATGGGAGGAGCAGGCCCAGAAGGTGGGCAGAGGCCAGCCTGCCACAGCAGCAGGGGAGTGGGGAGAAGCAGACCCGAGCTGATGCGGGGGGGTGGAGGGATGGGAGGAGCGGGCCCAGCCCAGAAATGGCATCAGGCAGGGTGGGAGGGCACGCCAGGCCTGACCCAGCCCTGAAATAAAGGATGGGCTGAGTCCAGCCCAGCCTGGCCTGGCCCTGAAATGACAGTAGGGAGGGGACGGACCTGGGCCTGGGCCTAGGCCTGGCCCCACAACGGCAGTGTGGAGCATGTGGGGGGCACACCGGGCCAGACCTAGCCCCAAAATGGAAGGTAGGGGTGGGGGCATGCCAGTCCCAGCCCATCCCAGTAACAGAAGTGGGGAGGTTGGGGGGGCAGGGTGGGCCCAGCCCCAAAACGGCAGTGGGGAGGTGGGGGTGGGGGGTGGGCCTGGCCCTGCTGCGTAGTGGAGGAAAGGGGAAACGGACACAGCTCCAAAGGTGGACGGGAGAGGCAGGGAGCTGGATGCAGGCCTCTGTCCCTACCCGCACTTGTCATTCCTGACGGGCAATTTGGCTAGTAAAACATTTTTTTCAAGAAAAAAACAAACCCACGTACCCATTACTCTGCATTTGTGAGGATTTATTGAGGGCATTTTTCTTTCCTACAACTCATGGCAGAAACTTGATGGAGACAAGCTTTGTTGCATTCTACGTCATAGTTTCATAGTTGATAGGAAGGGACCTGAGCAGATCATCAACTCCAACCCGCTGCCATGACAGGAAAAGTACTGGGGTCAAACGACCCCAGCAAGGTGTTCATCTAGCCTCCTCTTAAAACCCCCCAGGGTAGGAGCCAGCACCACTTCGCTTGGAAGTTGGTTCCAGATCCTAGCTGCCCTGATAGTGAAGTAGCGATTCCTGGTGTCTAGTCTGAATGTACCCTCTGCCAGCTTGTGACCGTTATTTCTAGTCACTCCTGGTAGTGCTCGGAGGAACAGGCACTCCCCCAATGCCTGCTGGTCCCCTCTGACTAGTTTGTAAAAGGCCACTAGATCCCCGCTCAGCCTTCTCTTGTGGAGGCTGAACAGATTCAGGTCCCTTAGCCACTCCTCGTAGGGCCTACCCTGCTACCGCCTGATCATGCAAGTGGCCCTCCTCTGGACCCTCTCCATGTTGTCCATATCCCTCTTGAAGTGCAGCACCCAGAACTGGATGCAGCTCCAACTGCGGCTTGACCAGTGTTGCATAGAAAGGGAGGATCACCTCCTTGGACCTGCTCGAGATGCATCTGTGGACACATGACAAGGTATGGTTGGCCTTCCTGCCCCCATATCCACTTTGGCATCAATAATGACTCCAAGATCCTTTTCAGCCTTTGCACTGACGAGAAGGGAGTTCCCCACCCTATAGGTATGCTGCTGGTTCTTCCTCCCCAGGTGTAGCACCTTGTGCTTGTCAGTGTTGAAACCCATCCTGTTCTCATCCGCCCACCCCTGTAACCTAACTAGGTCCGACTGCAGCCTAGTCCTTCCTTCTAGTGTGCCCACATCCCCCCACAATTTAGTGTCGTCAGCAAATTTGAACAGGGTGCTATTTACCCCCTCGTCCAAGTCACTGATGAAGATGTTGAACAGTGTGGGCCCGAGGACCGAGCCCTGCAGAACCCCACTGCCCACATCCCTCCAGGTCAAAAAGAACCCATCCACCACCACTCTCTGGGTGTGGCCCTCCAGCCACTTAGCAACCCATTTGACTGTGTAGGTGTCAATGCCACAGTCCCCCAGTTTTTTGATGAGAATGGGGAGAGACAGTGTGAAAGGCCTTCCGAAAGTCCAAAAAGACTATGTCCACTGCTACCCCTGCATCTAAGGATTTTGTGACCTGGTTATAGAAGGCCACCAGGTTGGTCTGACAGGACCTGCCCCTAATGACCCTGTGTTGGCTGCCCCTAATCATAACCTCCCCTGCTTGCCCCTCATGGACATGTGCCAGGATAATTCTCTCAAAAAGCTTACCCAGGATCAAGATAAGACTAACTGGCCTATAGTTTCCTGGGTCCTCCTTCCTCCCTTTTTTGAAAATGGGAACCACACTGGCCCTTTTCCAGTCCTCTGGCACCACACCAGAGCACCACGAGTGCTCGTAAAGCCATGCCAGATGTCCCACAATGACCTCTGTTAATTCCCTCAGCACTCTGGGGAGGAGATAGTCAGGACCAGCTGATTTAAATACATCCAATCCCTCCAGAAATTCCCTGACTAGATCCTCAGTGATCCTTGGCCTGGGTGTGCCTCCCCTGGGGCATGCAGGGGGTCCCAGTGGGGGGGCTGATCCGGTCTCTGCTCAGGAAAATGGAGGCAAAGAAACTGTTAAATAGGTTAGCTTTGTCATCTGGTGCGTCTTGCAGAGGCCCCACGTTACCCGGTACCTTCTTTATGCCCCCTATGTATTTAAAAAAGGACTTCTTGTTGTCTATGATCCAGGTAGCTAGTCCCACGTCATTAGGGAGTTGAGTATTAACATGTACTAGATACCAGAGTACATTAATATTTCAATCCCAGAACCTATACCTGAAATAAATGTGGGAAAAAGCTTCATCTCAAAGATGTATATCTGTTTTCTTTCCAAATGAGCACAAATTCCATAATGGGCACAAACAGCAATCTGGAAGAGAGATCGATCTTAGCATAGACAGTAAATTTAAATGCCTAGCATAAATATAGGACAGCAAAAGATGCAAGATTCAGGTGTAGTAATTTATCTTACAGTGGAAAAATACTATGACACGCAGAGATAGTTGCCCTCATCAGCATAAAATACTGCAAGGTGCAGTGTAGCTTACTCTGAAACTCAAGTTGCATTGAAGACAGAGCTGATCCTGTTTTACTCTTGTAAAAGCCCGCCTCTTCAGTTTTGTAACAGATGATTCCCATAGCTTTTCCTAAGGGAAAATACGTTGATTTGGCAGATGGCATAATACCCCCTCTATCTTCTGCCTATAGGGATTGTATATTGAGCCCAGTGTTCCATTTGGGGGAATCATTATCCTTTCCCATGTTTTGTCATGTCCAGCAAATCCAACAGCATTACATGTTCCCTCTCACGTCGGCGTTTCCCAATATCAAGTTCAGAAGATTTTGCACGGAGGAATAAAATAAATCCTTCTGTTTAAATAACTGTGTTGACTGTTTCATTTTGGAACTGTATGTGAGATCTGAGTTCAACAACACTAGCCAGGCTTTGACTAGACTTGATCTCACAGATCTGGCCTGTGGGCCATATTTTGCCTGCCCCTGCAATAGATATCCCAGCTCTGGCCTTGGGCATGCTGGTGCAGCTCTGGCACAGGGCAGCAATTGTCCCAGCTCTGTCAGAGGATGGTGTTAGGACTGGCAGCCAAGGACATAGGCCAGAGATAGGTGTCCAGGCCAAGCGGCCACTTCCCACAGCAGCGATGGGCCATGTGGCCTCAGTGCAACCATGACTGTATCAGCCTTCACTTGCCTTCTTGCTGCTGAGGGCCATGTTCATTTGGTCCTTGGGGCCTTGAATTTTGTAACGGGCTATGCCTCCCAGCTATGCCCCCCAACATCTGGTAGCCTGTCGGTAGCCTGGTAGGCCAAATAGAGGAGCTCTGCAGGCCAGATCCAAGCTGCAGGCTGTATTTTTGACACCTCTGGTCTAGAACATGTTACATGGCCACATGGCTATTACAGGCGTGACTATTAAAGTAAAATACCCCTTCACTGGTGCCAGGAGAAGACAGGCTGATAGTTCACTTCCATTAGCTTCAGTGGCTAAGAGGAAGCTTAGTACAACTGTAAGACAAAACTTGTAAGAAGACAAAGGGTCTATCTTCTTGATTTTTAAGTGAGGTGCTCTCAAATTAACAAAAGTCTCTTTTAAAGAAGTAAGGAAGCTCATTTAAATATGTGCTTTTCTCTACCATGGTTGCATCTTGTCTAGAAATCTTTAACACTGTATAGAACACATTGACCATGATTGATCAGCCAATCTCAAGAAGAGATTTTTCTAAAAAACTGTTAGCCTCCTCATTCCCCAAGGCGATGCAGGGGAGCAGTGCAGTTCTGAAGGGCTCCTGCTGCTTCTCAGGAAAATAACCTAAATAAGATATCTGCAATGTATATGGATGGCCAACCATCTTTCTAGATGTGGCACAGACTTCTGGAGACTGTAGACAAGTGACCTTCAACCAGGCTGCTCCAGCACTCTGGGGTTTCTTGAGATCCTTTCAAGGGTCCTGTGAGGTGTCACACAATATTAACAGTTGGGTGTGCACATATGATTCACAAAATAAACCTAGAGATTTCACATAGGAAGTCATAGTATTAAAAACATTTTGTCTGCTTACAGATGTCAACCCCTGCCCCCAAAATGGCACTTTAATCTTGGCGTGCCCCTGCACAAAGTACAGTGCATGCCCAGAAGAAGCACTGCATTCTATTGATTGATTGTGTCTGGCCCATGGCTGCTCCACAGCACTCCGCTGCTCTCAGCAGAAGTTGGCATGGAGATGGGTGTGTTACCTCTCAGCTCTATGTTCTTGGGGAACCCTGACACAGGATGCAGACTGTCTGACTCACAAAGAATCCCCCCTCCCCTCCCCTCCTCTACCTAAACAGAAACTGATTAAGATGCAGTGGGAGACGCACCTAAAACCCTCCAGATAAGGGTGACAAGAGTGAAACAACTGCCCTAAGTCTCATTTGCATCTGAGATGGAACCAGATGACCATTCATTTACATGAGAGATGGAGAACAGAAAGCCCAAAGCAGAGACCACAGTGAATTCTGGGATCAGAGAAGCGGGGGAGCACTGCATGATGGGGAATCTGTGCCCCAAATGCTAATCAACCCACACACCCAGCTCAGCATTTATCAGACCAATTCTAATCTGGATTTACAAAAGACTTTCCCCCCGCCTCCACAAACACACACACACCTCTAAGCAGAAGTAAAGTTTGATAGGCATCTCGGGCCATCCACTTCCCGGTCCCACTAAGGGAGGCCTATTTAAATTTAATTGGCTAAAACTTGGTTGCCAGGTTAGGGAATGCTGAGGCAAAGAGACCAAGTCAGAGGGGGTATGGGCAACATTTGAACAATGGTAAAGGGTTCATCACAGCGTCCAGCCTGTTGGAGCCCAGACCAAAAGTGTTGTCATACTTTTCCTGGGACGACTGGTGGAAGTCCTCCCTTCCCAAAGGTTATGAACACTCAATAATTGCCTTAAGTCTGTTAAAAGACTATAGTAAATCTAGAAAAGTCATGCTAAGCTGAAGCTTGTTCACAAGTAAAAATCCAAAACCCTGATGCTGCAAGCTATCTATTGTTTCTGAAGAAAACAGGAGATATCCCATCAGTATCCACAGGAATTTCAAGCTGGCTCCCAAGTATCTGGTTACTCCCTAACTTTATGTGTTTCCTGATTATCAATCAGTTTCCTGAGATATTCCAAACCAGATAACCCCTTGTCAACAGAAAAGACAATTTGATTTACGTTATTGAGAATGCTTGAAAGAAGCTGAACTGGGGGTATAAAAATCTGTAAAAGAAGCAGCAAAAGTGTGCGTGTGCTTCAAGAGGAGAAGTCTCTCTCACAGCACCCGTTTTTTCTTGGGACGCTGGAAAAGACAGATTGTCTCCCTTCAAGGATCATGCTGAGAACTTTACTTGTCAGCTTTGCAACCCCAGTGCCTTGAACTGCTGAGATCCCAGTGCTCCCTCTCTCTCACTTTTTTCTTTTCTCTCTAAGGATAGATTTCTGAACCTGAACTGTATTAGTTAAGCTTGAGCTAAGTTTCCCCAAATACTTAGTGAAACCAGGGTAATACTGTAATTGTTTGCGTTTGTTTTTCCTTTGCATGTCTATTACTACTAGTTTCAATATATATTTCATCTACTTAGCAATAAATAACTTTTATAGTCAAACTGGTGGTAACTGGGTATACTTTTCTTTCACTACTTCTCCTTCCTCACTTGCTCTGCAGCAACGCTTCTTTTACCTAAGCTAAAGATCCCTGTGAAGCCCAAAAATACTGTGGGGTCTGCTCATCAAGAGGCTAAAAGATTGGGACGTGCTGAGTTTGAAACACATAAGGGGATCAGCTTGTACAAGCTGATTGACTTCATTTGGCTTGGATGTGCTCTAATGAACTGAATGCTGGCCCACGAGGGTGTCATCTGGACACCCAGCTGGATTCAGAGGTATTCTGTTTAACTAACTGTGTGCTTGTGTCTGACTGTAGTTTATTGTTGCTCTGATGAACTGATTCTTGGCATATGAGGGTGTCAGCCTGTCATGCTGATCAACCCGGCCAGGTGAGGCATGTCACATTAATCTGTGTAAGTTTGTATGTATGACTGATTTGGAGACTGGAGGAACTCAGCCGCACTGAGTCCTGCAAGATAGCTCCATCGGGGGTGAGGGCTTGCAGAAGGCAGAGATACAGCTCCATACAGAAACACAAGTAACAAAAGCAGCACATTGATAGAATTACCAAGACCCTAGAAACGTATCCCTAATGAATGAGCACACCCCAAAGTAATGGGCAAATCTGGTAACAGGTGGTGGCCAAACCCTGCCCGCTCCCACCTGGACACTTACTTTGGGACACTTACCAGCAACCTATGCTACACCGAAAGGGGGAGGCGAGACCGAAGGGGCGCACTCACGGACCAAAGCAGTGTACTCATGGACCACTACTCCTTAGAGGGAACACTGAATGGCAGCAGCAGGCAGGGGTGAGTGGGTGCACTGGAGCACAGCAACAGCTGGGTGGGAGCATGGGGCCTGCCCTGGTGTGGCTCAAAGTAGAGTGGCAGGAACAAGGGGCCTGGGCTGGCAGGGCTCTATGGAGCCAGGCCAGGTCTGCAAGGAAAGGGGGGAGCCAGCCCAGCTCCATACAGCCCCTGCTGGCCTGGGCCCAGCGCTCCTGCCACCCCACTCTGGGCACTGAGGGAAAAAGAGAGTGTGTGTGTGTTCATGGCAGGTAGAGTGCAGTTGTCTCTGTGTGACCATGTGCAGAGAATGAATAGAGTACGCACCAGTCTGTGTGTATGCACATGTATGTCTGTGTGCATGCACCTGCACGTGCATGCATGCAGGCATCTGTGTTCATGGCAGAGAAAGTGTGTTTGTGTCTGTGTATCCATGTGTAGACAGTGAGCAGAGTGCATGCCTATTTGTGTCTGTGCACACGTGTGTGTTTGTGTTCATGGCATGAAGGAGAGTGTGTTTGTCTCTGTGTCCATGTGCAGACAGTGAGTACAGCGCGCACCTGTCTGCATATGTGCAAAGGTGTCTGTGTGTGCATGTGTCTGTCTGTGCATGTCTGTGCATGTGTCTGCACATGCATAGGTGTCCATATGCAGAGTGAGTGAATAGAGTGCATGGCTATCTGCATGTGTGCGTGCATGTGTATATGTGTGCATGCGTCTGTGTTCACGGCAGGAACACTGCGTTTGTGTCTGTGTGTCCATGTGCAGAGAGTGAGTAGAGTGCATGCCTGTCTGTGCATGCGTGTGTCTGCATGTGTGTTTGTGTGTCTGCATGTATGTGTCTATGTTCATGCCAGGAGGGAGAGTGTGTTCGTCTCTGTGTATCCGTTGCAGAGTGATTAGAACACACGCCCACCTCCATATGTGCGTAGGTGTCTGTCCATGTGTGTGTCTGAGTATGAGTTCATAGAAGGAGGGAGAGTGTGTTTGTGTCTGTGTGTCCATGTGCAGACAGTGAGTAAGTAGAGTGTGCACCCATTTGCATGTCTGCATACATGTCTGTGTGTGCATGCGTGTGTGTGTGCATGCATGTGTCTGTCCATGGCAGGCAGAGTGTGTTTGTGTCTGTGTGTCCATGTGCAGAGAGTGAGTAGATTGTGCATCTGTCTGTGTGCATGCATCTGCGCATGCATGGGTGTATGCGTGTTCATGTCTATGTTCAAGGCAGGGAGAGTGTCTCCATGTGTAGAGACTGAGTCAGGTGTGCACCCATCTGCATGTGTGTGTGCGTGTGCATGCATGCATGCATCTGAGTTCATGGCAGGAAGGAGAGTGTTTCTCTTTGTGTTCATGTGCAGAGAGTGAGTGAGAGTAAAGTGTGTGCCCATCTGTATGCACACCTGTGTGTGTGGGTGTGCACGTTTGGCCATGTGCTCAACACATCCAGCCCTACAGGCCAGGTAAGTGTTGCAGGGCCGACTCACAGGCTGGATCAGGCCAGAATGTGAAGCTGATCCACAGCCAGATATAGCACGCAGAGCCAGTTTGCAGACCAACCCCCCAGACCCATGCCATATCCATATGTAGACCAACCCCATGCATCAGATCTATCTTTACACTGACTCCATGCACCAGCCCAATCCAGCTCATGGGGCTCCCCAAAAGCATACACACCTCACCTGGAGCAGCTGCAATACACAGAGCTGTACCAGCTGCCACCATACCAATCCCAGCGATGTTGTCAGTCACTGTTGCTGCAAGTAGCTACTTTTGCACACCCCCTACAAACACAGCACCCAGGGCTGCTCCACCGGTCAGTTATACTACTGTGGTTCCCCATGGCTGCAGCAATTTGGCAGCAAAAGAGTGGTGGCAATGTTAATTGCCACAGCTCCCAGAGCCACATCAAGTAATGTTACAACTGCTATCCCAGCACTGATTTTCTGGGCTCCCATGGTTCCATGGGCTGATTTGGAGGCAGTTTGTTAATTCCCTGGCTGCTGGCCACACGGATAGAGCAACTCCAGCATCTGCAGGATGGATGACAGTGTCATTACCTTACAGGCTGGGTGCACTAGCTCAGTGGCTATGGCAGCTGCACTGGGAATCCCCATGAACCAGATCTAGCCTGTGAGACGTCCCATAGCCTAGATCAAGCCCACCAGCTCATTTGAGTTTGACACCCCTACCTTAGAGTTGTTAAGGTAGTCTTATGCAACATGGTATCTTGTAAACTATTTCTGAACCTTTATCATTTGACTAACAATATGCTTTAAACAGTGACTATAGATTCTTATCCCACTACCTGGGTTAGCCTTTGTGACTTCTTTGTTCCTGTGGGTTTACTGTTTGCATGTTTCCCTCTCCCAGCACTTCCCCCTCCTCACTGTGTCCCTCCTGCTTTTGTATTCAAATGTCTCTCTCCTTATATAATGTTTTGTGCATGCTCTTTCATAGCATCTGATGAAGCAAGTTTCAGCTCATAACACCTTGTTCTGTATATATCCACTTTGGTTACTGTAGCACAGGCTTGTCGAACATGAGGCCCACCAAGCCATTTTCTGTGCCCTGCGGTGCTGCGATGGGAACCCCTTGTCCCTCCCCTGGACCCTCAGTAGCTTCCTAATGGCTGCTGAAGGGCTGAGGAAGGGACAAGGTTCCCACATGCACATCAGCTTGATGTTGCCAACACGGTGCGGCTCCTCCCCTCCCCCCTCATTTCACTGTGTCCCTTCCTCAGCCCACCCCTCCCTTCCTCATTTGCATGCCAGCTCCTCCCCTCTCCCACACTGCAGGGTTTCCATTCCTAGCCCTGCCCCTCCCTTCCTCATTTGCATGCCGGCCCCACCCTGTCACAGTCCCCACTAGCCACGTGGACTGGAGCAGGTCACAGTGCAGTGGGCAGGTGGGTGCAGGGGGCACGGATGCCAACGTGGAGGGATGTTGTGGCCAGGCCCATGGGAGATGCTGCTGCCGCTGTCAGGGCAGAAAGCTGGCGCCGCTCCCGCCTCCCTGCATCCCCCTGCACCCACAGACTTTGCGCTGGGGGTGGTGAGTCACGGGCCCCGGGGAGGGAGGGAGCCCTGCCGCTTGGGCTCGGGCTGCCCCAGGAGAGAAGGAGCAGGGGAGACATCCTGCACCCCCCTGTAGAGTCCCCACATGCCCCCCTGGCTGCTGAGCCCAGGTGCGCAGGTGTGGGAACATCCTCGAGGCCACCGAGATGACAGGGAAGACACCGCAGGGTCAGGCAGCAACACCCTGCACCCCCAGGCTGCGGCCGGACTGGACAGGCTGCGTGAGTGCCCGCTCATGCCGGCCCACTGGGTTATAAAAATTCATGATCCGGCCTCACATTCAAAAAGGTTGGACACCCCTGCTGTAGCAGGTCCAGGTCCCAAGGATAACCATGATGTCCCATTGGCAGTTCCTTCCCCCTGGTTCTTGGGTTTCCCCTTTCCTCCCCTGCCATGACTTTAATATTGTTCTGAACAAAAAGAAACAGGAGGTTGCCCAAAATTCCCTGGAAAACACTAGCCTAGCCCTTCTAGATTTATAAGGGGCTTTGGTACCCAAGTGCCTTAAGGGATACATCCATGGCCTCTGACAGCCACCCATGCCTCACAGGCATAACCAAGGTGGACCCTCAGCCCAACTTTGTACCTCTCAGAGCCCCTCTGTCCTACTTGATGTCCAGCCCTGGTCAGGTGTCTCTACCACTCTGATTCCATCTCTCCCAGGCCTTCACAGCTTTGCCTTTACTCCTCTAGGGCTCTGAGTTCACCCACCCATCAAGTCCCTGGTCTTGCCCTTCTAAAGCCCTGGGTTTCCCCTTCATGGGTTCTGGTCTTCCCACTCTAGGGCTCTCAGTTCACCCCTTAAGGGCTCTGGGTTCACCCTTCAAGGGTTATGGTCTTGCCTCCTCCATGGCTCTGATCTTACTCCTCTCAGCTCTGGGTTCACCATCACTCGGGAGCTAGGAGCAGTGGGGAGAGGAAGGACACAGGCACGTGTGTCTTACACACACGTGTGCCCCCTTACCTGACCCGGAGCAGAGGCAAGAGCAGCAGAGGCAAACGGAGCAGCAGCGGGGGCAGCAGCAGCTGATCCCCCTAAGGTAAGTGGGGCAGAGGGGCCGATGCAGCTGAGCCGGATCCAGAGGGGAAGCCCCCCGGATTCCTCTTAGCTGAGCCTGTAGGGAGCCGCGCTCCCGAGCCACGTGAACAGAGCGCGCAAACAGGGTGGGCTGTGGGGGGACTGTCCCCCAAGCCAGGGAGCACCCCCGGGGGTATTCCTCGGGGAGCCACCAGGTCCCCCCAGCGAGGGAGAGCAGGGGGGCAGGATCGCCGGTAGGCACTTCCGGGAAGTCCGGAGCGCCTGATTGGCAGATAGAGCGGAGGCGGGAAATTCAAACCGCAGCTTTTAAAAGCCGTGGTTTGACGTAGCTTCCGGCACTCGGGAGCTAGGAGCAGCGGGGAGAGGAAGGACACAGGCACACATGTGTCTTACACACACATGTGCCCCCTTGCCTGACCCGGAGTGGAGGCGAGAGCAGCAGAGGCGAACGGAGCAGCAGCGGGGGCAGCAGCAGCTGACCCCCCTAAGGTAAGTGGGGCAGAGGGGCCGACGCAGCTGAGCCAGATCCGGAGGGGAAGCCCCCCGGATCCCTCTTAGCTGAGCCGGTAGGGAGCCGCGCTCCCGAGCCGCGTGAACAGGTGTGGTCTGTAAGAGCGCGCCGGCGTTTGCGCCGGAGAGGGAGCAGGAGGGGCCCAGAGGCCGACTCGTGTTAGCGCGGGCCAGACGACCCGAACTCAGCTAGAAACTCCTACGATGGTGTCAACACTGAGTGCTGCCAGGGCCCCTGCCTGGGGGGCGCGGCCTTCCCGGGGCTTGTCTGAGGCCTCCACCCAGACGGAGCCCGCGGGGGGGCTGGCGTTCCCCAACCCCCAGCCTGCGGGAGCTGCCCAGCAAGGCCTGGGGGGGCAGGGACTGGAGACCCCCACACCTGTCCTGCAGGCACCCGCCTTAGGGCCCTGGAGGCACAGGTGAGGGAGCTCCAGGAGGAGGTTAGCAGGCTGAGGGGAATCAGGGAAGCAGAGGAAGAAATTGACAGCTATTTTCTTTCCCTGCAGGGTTGTACGACCAAGGAGGATGCACCTCAAGATGAGCCCTCCACTGCTAAGTGGCAGACGGTCACCTCCCATGCCAGGGCTGCTCGAGACACAGCAGCACCAGTTCCTACAGTCTGGCTGGAGAACAGGTACGAAGCTCTGGCAGCCCTGGAGGAGGAGGACGGAAAGGACGAAACCGGGGAGGAGGCAACTCCATGCACGCCGCATCCCGTGCAAGCTGAAGGAGGCAAGAAGGCCAGGAGGAAGAAGCGTTGCGTGATCTTCATTGGTGACTCCATCCTGAGAGGTACGGAGGGCCCCATCTGTTGCCGGGACCCCTCGGCATGCGAGGTATACTGCCTACCTGGAGCGAGGATTCAGGACATGAAAGGGATGCTCCAGACAGTAATCTAGCCCACCGATTATTACCCCATGGTCCTAGTCCATGTGGGCACTAACGATGCGGCCAGGAGGAGCCCTGATCGCCTGATGGAGGACTACCACGCTCTGGGGTGCGTGCTGAGGGAGATGGGCACACAGGTGGTTTTCTCTTCTATCCTGCCAGTGAGTGGACGAGGCAGACGGCATGAAACGTGCATCGCGGAGATGAACTGGCGGCTACAAGAATGGTGCTTTGAGGAGGGCTTTGGCTTCCTCAGCCACGACCGGCACATCACGACGAGAGACATGCTGGGATGGGACGGGCTCCACCTTTCCCCGAAAGGTAAGCATGTGTTCTCTTCTAGGTTGGCGGACCTCCTCTGGCGGGCTTTAAACTAGGCTTGTCGGGGGAAGGGGAAGATGAGGGTGGAGGAAACATCAGACTGCCGGACCAAACAGCACCCACAACTACAGCCCAGCCCAGCCCAACAAGCGAAGCGAACAAACAGGTAAGAGAGAGGGGCCAGGGTAACGCTGGGACTAGGGGGTCAGTACACACACCCACAAGAGGCCTCAAATGCCTCTACACAAACGCTCGTATTATGGGAAACAAGCAGGAGGAACTCACCCTCCTGCTAGCTGACACCAGCCCAGACATAGTGGGGATTACGGAAACGTGGTGGGACGAAACGCATGATTGGGCGGTCAATGTCAAGGGCTATAGGCTGTACAGGAGGGTTAGGATAGGAAAGAGAGGTGGGGGTGTGACGCTCCATATTAAGGAGGAATACACATCCTCGTTAATTAGCAAGGAGTCAGGGGAGGGGCACTCTGAAGTGCTTTGGGTTAGAGTACAAGGCAGTCGAGGGGAAAGGGACTTAACGGTGGGAGTCTACTACAGACCTCCCAACCAGGGAGAAGAACTTGACCAGGAATTCTTGGGTCAGCTCACAGAGGTAGTGAAGGCTAAGTATGTGGTAGTCATGGGGGACCTGAATTTCCCGGACATCTGCTGGGAAGAGCAGTCAGCCAGGTCTGAATGCTCACGTAGGTTCTTGGCCAGAGTGCAGGACCTCCATCTAACCCAGGACGTACACAGCCCCACCAGGGGGGACGCCTTGTTGGACCTAGTGCTGGCCATGGGTGATGACCTGGTGAGGGGGCTGCGGGTGCTCGACCACCTGGGCGACAGCGATCATCGCCTGCTGGAATACACCATCCAGCGCAAGGTGGCAAAGGCATGCAGTACGGCAGCGGCCCTAGATTTTAGGAGGGCAGACTTCAACGAGCTAAGGAGGATAGTTGGAGAAGCGCTCAGGTCCCGGGGGGGAGGGGAGCCAGGTGTCCAAGGAGAGTGGTCGCTCCTTAAGGAGACGATCCTCCAAGCCCAAAGGAAGGTAATCCCAACGAGGATCAAAGGGAGCAGGAGAGCACGCAAGCCTCTGTGGCTCACCAAAAGCATCCGGGAATGTCTCCTTGCTAAAAAGGAGGCTTATACCCAGTGGAAAGAAGGGGTCATCACCAGGGAGGGCTATTCTGTAGTTGCTCGGGGATGAAGGGGGGCAGTAAGGAAGGCCAAGGCAGAGATGGAACTGGGACTAGCTTCCCACATTAAGGACAACAAGAAGTTCTTTTTTAAATACGTAGGGGGTAAAAAGAAGGTCCCGGGTAATGTGGTAATTGCAGGACGCCATGGGAAACTTGGTCATCACACCAGACGGCAAAGCTAACATGTTTAATGATTTCTTTGCCTCCGTCTTCCTAAGTAAGGACCAGAACAGCCACCTCCCTGCTGGGCTCCCCTTGGGCCCCGGGGGAGGCATGCCTGGGCCACGGGTTAGCGAGGATTTAGTTAGGAAGCTTCTGGAGGGGTTGGACATATTCGGTCACCCGGCCCAGATGATCTCCACCTTAGAGTTCTAAAGGAACTGGCTGGGGTCATTGCAAGTCCCCTGGCACAACTTTATGAGCGCTCGTGGTGCTCTGGTGAGGTACCGGAGGACTGGAAGAGGGCCAACATGGTCCCCATCTTCAAAAAAGGCAGGAAGGAGGACCCGGGAAACTATAGGCCAGTTAGTCTCACCTCGATTCTAGACAAGCTGTTTGAGAAAATTATGCTGGCACACATCCAGGAGGGGCCAGCAAGAGACTGCATGCTTAGGGGCAACCAACATGGGTTCATCAGTGGCAGGTCCTGTCAGACCAACCTGGTGTTCTTTTACGATCAGATCACCAGATCATTAGACGCAGGGGTAGCAGTGGATATAATCTTCCTGGACTTCCGGAAGGCTTTTGACACTGTCTCTCATCCTGTTCTCATTAAGAAACTGGGGGGCTGTGGTGTAGACACCCACACAGTCAAATGGGTCGTCAACTGGCTGGAGCGCCGCACCCAGAGGGTGGTAGTGGATGGGTCCTTCTCAACCTGGAAGGATGTGGGCAGTGGGGTTCCGCAGGGCTCGGTCCTCGGGCCCGCACTGTTCAACATCTTCATCAGCGATCTGGATGAGGGGGTAAAAACCACCCTGTTCAAATTTGCTGATGACACCAAAATGTGGGGGGACGTGGGCACATTGGAAGGATGCAACAGGCTACAATCAGACCTCGACAGGTTACAAGGGTAGGTGGACGAGAATAGGATGGGTTTCAACGCAGACAAGTGCAAGGTGATGCACCTTGGGAGGAACAACCAGCACCATACCTACAGGTTAGGAAACTCCCCTCTTGTCAGCACGGAGGCAGAAAGGGATCTGGGGGTCATCATTGACTCCAAGATGAACATGGGCCAGCAGAGTGGGGAGGCAGTCAGGAAGGCCAACCGCACCTTGGCATGCATCCACAGATGCATCTCAAGCAGGTCCAAAGAGGTGATCCTCCCCCTCTATGCGGCACTGGTCAAGCCGCAGCTGGAGTATGGCGTCCAGTTCTGGGCGCCACACTTCAAGAGGGATGTCGACAGCATGGAGAGGGTCCAGAGGAGGGCCACTCGTATGATTGGGGGCAGCAGGGAATGCCTTATGAGGAGAGGCTACGGGACCTGAACCTGTTCAGCCTCCAAAAGAGAAGGCTGAGGGGGGGATCTTGTGGCCTGTTATAAACTAGTCAGGGGGGATCAGCAGGCATTAGGGGAGTCACTGTTCCCCCAAGCACTGCCAGGAGTGACCAGGAATAATGGTCACAAGCTGGAAGAGGGTAGGTTTAGGTTAGATATCAAGAGGCACTACTTCACAGTCAGGGCGGCTAGGGTCTGGAACCAGCTTCCAAGACAAGTGGTGCAGGCTCCTACCCTGGGGGTGTTTAAGAGGAGGTTAGATGCACATCTTGCTGGGGTCCTTTGACCCCAGTATTCTTTCCTGCCATGGCAGGGGGTTGGTCTAGATGATCTGCTCAGGTCCCTTCTGACCCCAGAAACTATGAAACTATCACAGAGCTCAGAGTGCCTATCTGGCACCCCTAAAACCCCTAACTTCTCTATCGGACCGAAACCTGGATCCTCTGGTATAAACTGGAACAAAAGGTAAGCTCCTGGGCTATAAAGGAAATTATAAGCATTCTGGCTTAATAAGAAATCTGAGCTATTTACAAGCCATGAGTTTCTTATTTGTAGTCCTCATAGTTTCATAGTTTCATAGTAGCTAGAGTCGGAAGGGACCTAGGTAGATCATCTAGTCCGACCCCCTGCCTTAGCAGGAAAGAGCACCGGGGTCAGATGACCCCGGCAAGGTGCTCATCTAACTTCCTTTTAAAAATCCCCAGGCTAGGAGCCTGCACCACTTCCCCTGGAAGCTGGTTCCAGGCCCTAGCCACCCTGACTGTGAAGTAGCGCCTCCTAATATCTAATCTAAACTTACCCTCCGCCAGTTTGTGACCGTTATTCCTGGTCACTCCTGGCAGCGCACGGGGGAACAGGGACTCCCCCAATACCTGCTGATCCCCCCTGACCAGTTTGTAGCAGGCCACAAGGTCCCCCCTTAGCCTTCTCTTGTGGAGGCTAAACAGGTTCAGGTCCCGTAGCCTATCCTCATAAGGCCTGCCCTGCTGACCCCTGATCATACGAGTGGCCCTCCTCTGAACTCTTTCCATATTGTCCACGTCCCTCTTGAAGTGTGGCGCCCAGAACTGGACGCAGTACTCCAGCTGCGGCCTGACCAGTGCCGCATAGAGGGGGAGGATCACCTCCCTGGACCTGCTCGAGATGCATCTGTGGATGCATGATAGGGTACGATTGGCCTTCTTGACTGCCTCCCCACACTGCCGGCCCATGTTCATCGTGGAGTCAATGACGACTCCAAGATCCTTTTCCGCCTCCGTGCTGGCAAGAGGAGAGTTCCCCAACCTGTAAGTGTGGTGCCGGTTCTTCCTCCCCATGTGCAACACCTTGCACTTATCAGTGTTAAACCCCATCCTATTCTCATCCGCCCACCGTTGCAACCTGTCAAGGTCAGCTTGTAGCCTATTGCACCCTTCTAGTGCACCCACATCCCCCCACATCTTAGTGTCATCAGCAAACTTGAACAGGGTGCTTTCTACCCCCTCATCCAAGTCACTGATGAAGATGTTGAACAGTGCAGGCCCGAGGACCGAGCCCTGCGGAACCCCACTGCCCACATCCTTCCAGGTCGAGAAGAACCCATCCACTACCACCCTCTGGGTGCGGCCCTCCAACCAGTTGGCGACCCATTTGACCGTGTGGGCATCGACACCACAGTCTCTCAGCTTTTTGATGAGGACAGGGTGAGAGACAGTGTCGAAAGCCTTCCGGAAGTCCAAAAAGACTACATCCACAGCAACCCCTGCGTCTAATGATTTGGTGACCTGATCGTAAAAGGCCACCAGGTTGGTCTGACAAGACCTGCCACTGATGAACCCATGTTGGTTGCCCCTGAGCATGCATTCCCCCGCAAGGCCCTCCTGGATGTGTGCCAGGATAATTTTTTCAAAGAGCTTACCCGGGATTGAGGTCAGACTAACTCATGTCAGGCAGGTCCCATTCAGTCACTCAGCCCCAGTCTTCTCAGTGCAGAGCTCCTTCAATGGCAGCTTTCTAGGCCAGCAGGGTAGATAAAAATGATTACCAAAAAAAAAAAAACCCACATTGGATTTTTTAAAATTTAAATCAGATTTTTTGATTTAATCAATTTTTGTTAATGCTTTTTTTTTTTAAAAGATAAACCTATATAAAGATAGTTTGATGTAAGATATGTTAAAGCTCAAAGATATCATGGAATAGGAATTATAACTCCTAATTATACACTAGGACGCCTATACAGGGGGGATGCCTTGTTGGACCTAGTGCTGGCCATGGGTGATGACCTGGTGAGGGGGCTGCGAATGCTCGACCACCTGGGCGACAGCGATCATCGCCTGCTGGAATACACCATCCAGCGCAAGGTGGCAAAGGCATGCAGTAAGGCAGCGGCCCTAGATTTTAGGAGGGCAGACTTCAACGAGCTAAGGAGGATAGTTGGAGAAGCGCTCAGGTCCCGGGGGGGAGGGGAGCCAGGTGTCCAAGGAGAGTGGTCGCTCCTTAAGGAGACGATCCTCCAAGCCCAAAGGAAGGTAATCCCGAGGATCAAAGGGAGCAGGAGAACACACAAGCCTCCGTGGCTCACCAAAAGAATCCGGGAATGTCTCCTTGCTAAAAAGGAGGCTTATACCCAGTGGAAAGAAGGGGTCATCACCAGGGAGGGCTATTCTGTAGTTGCTCGGGGATGTAGGGGGGCAGTTAGGAAGGCCAAGGCAGAGATGGAACTGGGACTAGCTTCCCACATTAAGGACAATAAGGAGTCTTTTTTTAAATATGTAGGGGGTAAAAAGGTCCCGGGTAATGTGGGGTCCTTGCAGGACAACATGGATAACTTGGTCGTCACACCAGACGGCAAAGCTAACATGTTTAACAATTTCTTTGCCTCCGTCTTCCTAAGTAGGGACCAGAACAGCCACCTCCCTGCTGGGCTCCCCTTGGGCCCCGGGGGAGGCACACCTGGGCCACGGGTTAGCGAGGATTTGGTTAGGGAGCTTCTGGAGGGGTTGGACATATTCAAGTCAGCCGGCCTGGATGATCTCCACCCTAGAGTTCTAAAGGAACTGGCTGGGGTCATTGCAAGTCCCCTGGCACAACTTTGAGCACTCGTGGTGCTCTGGTGAGGTACCGGAGGACTGGAAGAGGGCCAACATGGTCCCCATCTTCAAAAAAGGCAGGAAGAGGACCCGGGAAACTATAGGCCAGTTAGTCTCACCTCGATCCTAGACAAGCTGTTTGAGAAAATTATGCTGGCACACATCCAGGAGGGGCCAGCAAGAGACTGCATGCTTAGGGGCAACCAACATGGGTTCATCAGTGGCAGGTCCTGTCAGACCAACCTGGTGTTCTTTTACGATCAGATCACCAGATCATTAGACGCAGGGGTAGCAGTGGATATAATCTTCCTGGACTTCCGGAAGGCTTTTGACACTGTCTCTCATCCTGTTCTCATTAAGAAACTGGGGGGCTGTGGTGTAGACACCCACACAGTCAAATGGGTTGCCAACTAGCTGGAGGGCTGCACCCAGAGGGTGGTAGTAGATGGGTCCTACTCAACCTGGAAGGACGTGGGCAGTGGGGTTCCGCAGGGCTCGGTCCTTGGGCCCGCACTGTTCAACATCTTCATCAGCGATCTGGATGAGGGGGGTAAAAAGCACCTGTTCAAATTTGCTGACGACACTAAGATGTAGGGGCACTTGGGTACATTGGAAGGATGCAACAGGCTACAATCAGACCTCGACAGGTTACAAGGGTGGGCGGATGAGAATAGGATGGGTTTCAACACAGACAAGTGCAAGGTGATGCACCTTGGGAGGAACAACCAGCACCATACCTACAGGTTGGGGAACTCCCCTCTTGTCAGCACGGAGGCAGAAAGGGATCTGGGGGTCATCATTGACTCCAAGATGAACATGGGCCAGCAGTGTGGGGAGGCAGTCAGGAAGGCCAACCGCACCTTGGCATGCACCCACAGATGCATCTCCAGCAGGTCCAAGGAAGTGATCCTCCCCCTCTATGTGGCACTGGTCAGGCTGCAGCTGGAGTATTGTGTCCAGTTCTGGGTGCCGCACTTCAAGAAGGATGTCGACAGCATGGAGAGGGTCCTGAGGAGGGCCACTCGTATGATCGGGGACAACAGGGCAGGTCCTATGAGGACAGGTTGCAGGACCTGAACCTGTTCAGCCTCCAAAAGAGAAGGCTGAGGGGGGGATCTTGTGGCCTGTTATAAACTAGTCAGGGGGGATCAGCAGGCATTGGGGAAGTCACTGTTTCCCCGAGCACCGCCAGGAGTGACCAGGAATAACGGTCACAAGCTGGCAGAGGGTAGGTTTAGGTTAGATATCAGGAGGCGCTACTTCACAGTCAGGGCGGCTAGGGTCTGGAACTAGCTTCCAAGACAAGTGGTGCAGGCTCCTACCTTGGGGGTGTTTAAGAGGAGGTTAGATGAACATCTTGCTGGGGTCATTTGACCCCAGTATTCTTTCCTGCCATGGCAGGGGGTTGGACTAGATGATCTGCTCAGGTCCCTTCCAACCCTACAAACTATGAAACTATTTGAGACAATATATCCACGTAACATTTTAGAAAAGTTTCATAAATAGGCCATCACAGGCCACGGACTATATTAGGGGCCCTGTTCGATGGGGTTCCCAGAGGCTCCTCTAAAGATCAGTAAAGATTAAAGAAAATCACTCTACCCAACAGGCCTCAGTGTTTAGTCTAGACGTTCCCATTAAGCATCTCTGTGATGTTTAGTTTCAGTTTTTAAAATGTGAACTTGTATCTCCAGAGATAACATCCTTGTTAACGGCAGTACATGGAGACGAGAGAGAACAGACCTGATTACCTATCCATCAGCCCTCTGTAAGTTACCCGTACACAGACTCAAGCCCTTACTGCTCTCTAAAAGTGTGAAGTTTCAAGAATTTAAATGAACAGAGAATTGTGGAGTAGATCTTGGCAAGGAGGAAATGTCTGGAGATAAATGCAAGGAGGGAGGGGCAGGAAAAAAAAAAAAAGAGAAACTTTTCAGCAGAACATTCCAGAAGTCTTGAGGTTTCCGAGTATAGCCTCTCCATTGATTTGAGATCTAATAAGGGAATGGTATAGTAGAAGGGCAAATCTATCATAGCAGCAGGCTTGGCAGGCCATAAAGGAGAAAAAAAAATCAAAGATGAGAAGAAATCTGAAAGTGAAGAAAGCCCCAAGCTAATAAAATATTGCTTCAGTGCTCATTTGATGTCCTCCTAATACCATGTAACAAAAATATCCCCCAAATATCCATGATTAATCTAGTTAATTGGAGGTAGTTCACCTCCCAATGACTTCACAAATATCTGCTTCAATTAGCTTTGGTAAATACCCAAACCATAATTCACTTTTCTGATGTAACTGCAAAATTAATCTGAAAAAAAAATCAACTTAAATCACTGCTATAAAATTTATAGCATGTACATTCTAAAAATAAAACGTACGTCTAGCTTCGAGTTGTGAATGATATGTATTAAGATTACATCAAAACAACAATAATGCACTTTTTGTAGAAAACAATGATTAAAACAAGGCTTCTTTACCAGTGATTTCAATTGACTCGATTCAGGGTACACCAATAAAGATTTTTTGGGGTGATACTGATGGCTGATTATTAATGACCCATACCAGCTGATACTGATCTGATTGCCAATATGCAAGCCCAGCAGCTTGGGGAGCAGCATCCAGCTGGTAAGTCTGTTGGAGAGAAGAGGAAGGGAAGGGAGTGGGGCTGGGGCAGCTACTGCCCAGCCAGGACAGTGGGGCATGAGACAAAGCCATGAGTGGCTTGTCCAAGGGGCATGGGGGGGGGGCGGGGGCTCCTGCCACTGTGCATACCCCCAGGGGAGGCATGGTGGGGCACGTGACCCTGGAACTGTGCGTAGGGCGAGGGTAGGCTGCCACTGCAGACTGGGGCCAGAGGCAGCGCTGGGCTGCACTTAGGGCGGGCAGTGGCAACAGCACTGAGAGAAAAAGACTATATGGGGCTACAACAACTGCAGCCCACCCCACAGCCCTCCTTTCAGCGCCACCACCCCCACCCCTGCCCACTCTGAAGACAGCCCTACCCCAACCCCCACCCCACCACGAAAAGTCCAGTGTTGCCCCCAGCCCCAGTCCCAGCCCATAGTGGGCAGCCGGCCTTCTCCCTGCTTACAGATCCAGGGGGCACATGCCCCCGTGACTCCCCCGGGATGGATGCAGTGGTGGGACCTGCCCTCCCCCATCCCCCCTCAGATGAGCTGCTCACAGCTCCACCCTGTGCCCTGCACTAGCTGGGCAGCGCCTGCCCCAGCCCCAGCCCCACTCCTTCCCTCACCACGGGAGCCTTGATCTGCACCCCTGATCCTTCCCCCTTCCCCACAACAAACTTATCAGCCAGACACTGTTCTCCAAGCAGCCCGGGTGGCCATATGCATGCTGCAGCTGCATCCATTTATGTGTCATGTATCAGCAACATTAATCAGCCAGATCATCTACAAAAAAGCCTATTACATAAATTTTCCTTTTGTCAGTGCCAATGATATGGACTGATGTATCAGTGTACCTGCATATTTGACTGCAATCAAATCCACCCTGTGGGCCAGACCACCTCCCTAGCTCCAGCTTAGGGCTTATATGCTACCTAAGCCCTGCCTGTTTGGGTCATGTGGCTTTTCCAGCTGCCCACAGGTGTTTCTACTTAGGCTGGCTGCCCTCCAGAACAGCTTACAGCTGCTAGGCTAGGACTTATTGCACTGCCCCGGTTATCCAAGCCTGACCGCCATATCATGATGCTATTGCATAGCAGCTAGCTCTGCAACAGGTATCACGGAGCTGGCTCAGCCCTATTGTACTACTGCAGTGCAGCTCACTCTGCAACAGGCACTCACAGCCTCTAATACCCTGGCAACAAGTTCTCCTGCAGTCCATAATGAGCAGCTTAACCCAGCCAGGGCTCTCCCTATGCTAATTCTCCCTTAAAATAACGAGGACTCTCTCCCCCACTGTTACAAGTTACTCTCTAAGGAACTAATCTACCCTGCCTTCTAACAAAAGGATTTACAGAGTTAGGCATGTCATTTCCCAGAGGGTTCAGGAAATGAGATGTACAACCATAGCTTATAAAAAAGCCATGGAATTCCGTTTCTTTGGGGGGTTCTTGTGGAGTTCTTCATGCATTTCTTTTCTTCCATTTTTCTTGTCACTGACAAAACCATTTACATTACAGTTGTACTTTTATTTTGTTTCTTTGTTAGCTTTTATAGCAAGAGACAAATAGCACTTCAGTCTCTTATGACTACTGGTACAGAACATTTTTGTAGTATTTAGGAATTCTGGAATTTTGAGAATGTTTTGAGAATAATATTCTCAAATGTTTGAGAAAGTTTTGAGAAGAGTATTCTGGAATTTTGAGAATGTTTGCCTAAGAAAAGCCAGTTTCAGGTGATCTAAAACAGTTTTAGGTGGTTTATATCAATGTTGACCGCTGTCCTGGTCAAAATTAAAAAAATTAAAAGGAAAGTGGGGGCAGAAGGTGTTGCCAGCCCTGGGTATGGGTAACCATTCAGCAAAAGACATAAAACCTGCATTGTTAAGTATTTTCTTTATTACATTCTGACACCAGTTATTTAAAGTTCTCTCCTAATACAGAAGTATATGCTCAAATATGCTGCTAGTAAATTCGGTGGGCCAACTGAACTCATCACTATATCAACAATCTAATCAGCACCCTACAACCTATTTTCTTGTCTATAATGTGTTGCAAAAGCCAGCTTCAGCTTTTATTCGATTACCACGTGCACAGTCTATTACTGCTGATGAACTGCAATTTCTGAAATGAAATCTTGGAAGACCCATACATTTTATCAGCAGACCAAACCAGGATTAACAAGAATGAATGAATGCCACACATGACATACAAGAACAGTTACAGATTACATTTTCACTGAAGAAACAGAATTTGCCATATCAAATATGTCCTTTTCATACCGGTACTGTAACTCTACTACTGAAAATTAGCAGATTTTTCAAAGGAAGGTCAGAAAACTTTAGAACAAACAGCTATAAAACAAACAGTAAAGGAAGCTTCTTTCCACATTCATATTTACTTATAAACAGATTGCGGTCACTACCCTTTCTCTCTGATTGTACTCCTATGAGTCCTGGACTGTAATTATTGGGGATCTGGAACTTGCGTCACCCTCAGAACACAATATTCAGAAGTCTAAAACGTGGTGCTGGGGAGCAAGAACAGATAAATATCATTGTGTAGGTTCCCAAAGTAGTCAGGCTACTAATACAGCCTCACAGAAGGACCCTTTGCCTTGGAAAGTGTTTCCTGACTTGCTCTGAATAAGACTCTTCTGTTATAGCAGCTCAGGACTGTTTTTCCTGCAGTGCTGCATTGTCTTTGGGAATCATCATGACTTCTCATCCTCACCTGGGCTGGAGTATCAATTATAGTTCAATAAAACACAAAAGATCTGTAATAGGTGAAACCAAGAGAATTTTTGCTGGCACAGCATGATATCTACATAGTCAGTTTCTCATCTCCATTGCAGGGTTGGCTAGACCATAAAAGTTAACTATTTTCACTAACTTCCAGATACATTTGTATGAAAGATGGACAAAGAGCATTAAAAAAATACCATTAAAGATTTCATGTCAATAAATGTATCTAGACTGGCCACGAGTCTCACATGACTTAATGGGAGGAAAACTGGTAACGAACAGGTTGAATTCTACGTTAAAAAAAACCCAGAGAGACAGTTAAAGACAGTGATTCTCAACCAGTCTTGTGGCACCTTGGACTACCATGAGATCTTCTTAAGGGTGCTGTACTATTAGGTGTACAAACACCTACCTATGATTCACAAGATAAACCCAGAGATTTAAACACAAATCCACAGTTCTGACCTGTTGTGGACTTCTCTCTAAAAGAAGAATTGCTTATTTTTCCATAGCCAAAAAACAAGTGAAATAAGCTTCTCAAACACGATGCTGCTAAATTCAGAAAAGTTATGAAGGGGTGTGCCTTCTGTCTAAAAAAGTTGAGAACCACAGATTTAAGGCATCTTCTTTATCTGACAAGTGCCAGGCTTTAGATTTCTCTGACTCCAAGTAATAGTTTCATAGTTGGTGGGGTCGGAAGGGACCCGAGCAGATCATCAAGTCCAACCCCCTGCCATGGCAGGAAAAAGTACTGGGGTCAAACAACCCTGGCAAGGTGTTCATCCAGCCTCCTCTTAAAACCCCCCAGGGTAGGAGCCAGCACCACTTCGCTTGGAAGTTGGTTCCAAATCCTAGCCACCCTGACAGTGACGTAGCGCCTCCTGATGTCTAGTCTGAATCTACCCTCTGCCAGCTTGTGACCATTATTTCTAGTCACTCCTAGTAGTGCTCGGGGGAACAGGGACTCCCCCAATGCCTGCTGGTCCCCTCTGACTAGTTTGTAAAAGGACACTAGATTCCCCTTTCAGCCTTCTCTTGTGGAGGCTGAACAGGTTCAGGTCCCTTAGCCTCTCCTCATAGGGCCTGCCCTGCTGACTCCTGATCATGCAGGTGGCCCTCCTCTGGACCTTCTCCACGTTGTCCACATCCCTCCTGAAGTGCGGCACCCAGAACTGGATGCAGTACTCCAACTGCAGCCTGACCAGTGTCGCATAGAGGGGGAGGATCACCTCCTTGGACCTGCTTGAGATGCATCTGTGGATGCTTAACAAGGTACAGTTGGCCTTCCTGACTGCGTCCCCACACTGTCAGCCCATGTTCATTTTGGCATCCATGACTCCAAGATCCTTTTCTGCCTCTGCACTGATGAGAAGGAAGTTCCCTAGCCTGTAAGAATGTTGCTGGCTCTTCCTCCCCAGGTGCATCGGCTTGCACTTGTCAGCATTGAAACCCATCCTGTTCTCATCCCCCCACCCCTTTAACCTGTCTAGGTCCGATTGCAGCCTATTCCTCCCTTCTAGCGTGCCCACTTCTCTCCACATCTTAGTGTCATCTGTGAATTTGTACAGGGTGCTTTTTATACCCCCGTCCAAGTCGCTGATGAAAATGTTGAACAGTGCAGGCCTGAGGACTGAGTCCTGCAGAACCGCACTGCCCACTTCCCTCCAAGTCGAATAAGACCCGTCTACCACCATTCTCTAGGTGTGGCCCTCCAGCCAACTAGTGACCCATTTGACTGTTTCCACGGTCTCCTAGTTTCATACATTTTCATAGATTTCATAGACATTAGGGCTGGAAGGGACCTCGGGAGATCAGAGTCCAGCCCTCCACCCAAAGGGCAGGAAGTCAGCTGGGGTCATAGGATCCCAGCAAGATAAGCATCCAATTTACTCTTGAAGGTGTTCAATGTAGGTGCTTGAACCACCTCCGCTGGCAGACTGTTCCAGACCTTGGGGGCTTGGACAGTAAAGAAATTCTTCCTTATGTCCAGCCTGAAACGGTCTTGCAGGAGTTTGTGACCGTTCGACCTCGTCATCCCTTGGGGCGCTCTGGTGAACAGACGTTCCCCCAGATCCTGGTGGTCACCCCTGATAAACTTATAGGTGGCCATCAGATCACCCCTGAGCCTACGCTTTTCCAGGCTAAAGAGTCCCATGGCTCTCAGCCTGTCATTGTAAGATCTGTTTTCCTGACCTCTGATCATGCGCGTGGCTCTCCTCTGGACTCTCTCAAGCTTCTCCACATCCTTTTTGAATTGTGGAGCCCAAAACTGGACGCAGTACTCCAGCTGCGGCCTCACCAAGGCCGAGTACAAGGGGAGAATGACGTCTCGGGATTTGCTCGAGAAGCATCTATGGATGCAAGCCAGCGTTTTGGTCGCTTTACTAGCCGCAGCATTGCATTGGAGGCTCATGTTCATCTTGTGGTCAATGATGACCCCCAAGCCTCTTTCTTCTGTAGTGCTATCCGGACCTATAAGGATGCTGCAGGTTTTTCCTCCCAAGGTGGAGAACCTTGCATTTTTCGGTGTTAAACACCATCAGGTTCTCATCTGCCCATTTGCTGAGCTTGTCCAGATCAGCCTGGATCACCCGCCTATCTTCTGGTGTGGATGCTTTGCCCCAATGTTTGGTGTCATCGGCGAACTTGGCCAGTCCACTCCTGACTCCAATGTCCACATCATTCATGAAGATGTTGAACAGGATGGGTCCCAGGACAGAGCCTTGAGGGACCCCACTGGTCACAGGGCACCACAATGAGTGACTGCCATCGATTACAACCCTCTGGGTCTGACCACAGAGCCAGTTTCCCAGCCAGCGGATCGTGGTGGAGCCAAGGCCACAACTGGCCAGTTTGGCCAAGAGGTGATCGTGGGATACCAGATCAAAGGCTTTTTTGAAGTCAAGATATATGACATCAATCTCTTCTCCCTTGTCCAGGTGATAGGTCACCTGGTCATAGAAGGAAATGAGATTGGTCAAACAAGACCTACCCGCAACAAACCCATGCTGGCTGTCCCTTAGAGTGTTAGCCTGGGCCAGTCCATCAAGGATGGCCTCCTTAATAAACTTTTCTAAGATCTTCCCCAGGAGAGAAGTCAGGCTAATGGGCCTGTAGTTAGCCGGATCCACTCTCCTCCCTTTCTTGAAGATCGACACCACATTGGCCTTCTTCCAGTCTTCGGGCACTACACCAGAGTGCCAGGAGTTTTCAAAGATCCGTGCCAGGGGCTGGGCTATGAAGCTCGCCAGCTCCTTGAGTACCCTGGGGTGCAGATTGTCAGGGCTGGCTGACTTGAAGGTATCCAGCTTCTCAAGGTGTTCCTTCACGAGGTCAGCATTTATGGAGGGTAGGGGATCCCCATCACCCGGATCTCCCTGTCCCATAGCAGGCATGGGCATCCCATGGGACTGATGAAAGACTGACGCAAAGTACCTATTTAATAGGTTGGCTTCTTCCTGGGCATCAGTTGTCAGTTGCCCCATCTGGTTTAGCAGGGGTCCAACATTGCCCTTGCTTTTCCTCCAGCTGCCCACATATCTGAAAAAGGACTTTTTGTTGTCCTTGATGCTTGAAGCTAGTTGGAGTTCAGTTGCAGCCTTGGCTTTCCTGGTTTGCTCCCTGCAGGACCGGACCAGTGCAGAATAATTCTCCTTGGAGGTGAATCCCGTCCTCCGTCCTTTGTAGGCTTTCCTTTTTAGCCGCAGGAGGTCCGCTAGGTCCCTAGAGAGCCAGGAGGGCTGCTGTGCCTTCTTGCTGCCTTTCCTCCGTGTTGGAATAGATTTAGTTTGTGCATTGAGGATCGCTTCCTTGAGAAGCAACTACTCTTCTTGAACTCCGATCTCCCTGGGGTCATGGTCCCTGAGGGCCTGACCGACAAGCCTCTTGAGCTTGTTAAAGTCGGCTTTTCTGAAGTCAAGGACTTCTGTGTTGCTGACTGACTTGCCAGCTTTACGGCGGATGGTGAAGGTGATCAGCTCGTGGTAGTTTTTTTAATGAGAATGGAGTGAGAGTGTGAAAGGCCTTCTTACAAGTTCAGAAAGACTATGTCTACTGCTACACCTGCATCTAAGAATTTGGTGACCTGGTCATAGAAGGCCACCAGGTTGGTCTGACAGGACCTGCCTCTAATGAACCCATGTTGGTTACCCTCATCTTAGTTGGGAGAGTGTTATATGCAAGAAAATGTGCATTTCATCCACTTCAATAAATGCTCCCTGAAAAGGGTGCTGAAGAACTGCACAATTATCCTGCCTTTGAAATGTGTAACCTTACTGTTGTGAGATGATCTGGCCATGTTTCATAGATTCATAGATTTTAGGGTCGGAAGAGATCTAATTAGATTGAGTCCAACCCTCTGCCCTGGGCAGGAAAGAGTGGTGGGTTCAGATGATCCCAGTCAGGTGTTTGTCCAAACTCCTCTTAAATACTTCCGAGGAAAGGGACAGCACCGCCTCCCTTGGAAGCATATTCCATATTTTGGCAACCCTCACTGTAAATAATTTTTTCCTCATGTCCAATCTAAATTTCCTCTCCTTCAGTTTGTAGCCATTGTTTCTAGTTACCTTGATGGGTGCCCTGGTAAACACTGTATCCCCCATTTCCTCCTGTCTCCCCCGATGACCGTGGAGACAGTCACAAGATCACCTCTCAGCCTTCTCTTGCAGAGGCTGAAGAGAGTCAGGTCCCTCAATCGGTCCTCATAGGGTTTTTCTTGTCAGCCTTTAACCAGATGGGTGGCCCTGCTCTAAACCCTTTCCAGATTATCTAGAGCCCTCCTGAAGTGCAGCACCGAATACTGAACACAGTACTCCAGCTGCAGGTTTACCAACGCTGCATGGAGGGGAAGTATCATCTCCCTAGACCTGCCTGTGATGCACCTACTTATGCAAGAAAGAGTGTGGTTAGCTTTACTTATTACATCATCACATCGGTGACTCATGTTCGTTTTGGAGTCGACTACGATGCTGAGATCCTTTTCTGCAGTTGTGCTACTTAGAATGGTATCTCCTAGGCTACAGGAGTGTTGATGATTCTTCCTCCCTAGGTGCAACACATGGCACTTATTTTTGTTAAATCAAATCCTATTCTGTTCTGCCCACTTCCCCAGCCTGTCCAAATCCACCTGGATTCACTCCCTGCCCTCTCGTTTGTTTACCTCCCCCCATAGTTTGATGTCGTCTGCAAACTTGGACAGAGTACTTTCTACTCCCTCACTGAAGTCACTAATGAAGATATTGAACAGTACCAGTCCTAGGACAGAGCCGTAGGGGACTCTGCTGCCTACATTTCTCCAGGTAGAAACTGAGCTATTACGGTTGTAAAAAGAAACCAAGTTAGTCAGGCAGGATCTGCCTGCTATAAACCCATGCTGGTTGCCTCTTAGCATTACTTTACGTGCTGGTCCCTCACAAATGGGATCCTTTACAATTTTCTCAAAGGTCTTGCCAAGGATAGAGGTGAGGCTAACCAGCCTATAGTTACCCGATTCCTCCTTCCTCCCCTTCTTGAAAATAAGGACCACATTGGCCCTTTTCCAGACCTCCGGAACCTGTCCTGAGCGCCAGAAGTGTGCAAACAGTTGTGCCAGTGGTTCTGCTATGACTCCAGCTAACTTCTTAAGTACCCTAGGATGAAGATCATCAGGGTCTGTTGACTTAAATACATCCAGTCCCTCCAAGTGCCCCTTAACTAGGTCGGCGCTAACAGTTGGTGGGTTGGTAACTATCTTGCACTTACCTAAAGTCCCATTGGGATGCATCCATGTATCTGTATCCAGGAACACATATGCAAAGAAATCATTTAGGAGCTCAGCTTTGAACATCCTATCCATTACCAGTTGCCCGAGTCCATCCTGAAGGGGCCCTATTTTACCCTGCACTTTCTTTTTGCTTTTTATGTATTCAAGGATAACAACAAATCATTCTTTAACTTTGGCTGCCAGCCTACGCCCCATTTCCACTTTGGCTCTCCTCACTGCTTCACTACAAGCTTGAGCCAAGCAGATACGCTCCTCCTTGGTGGCTACCCCCTGTGCCATGCCAGCAGGGGGTGCTCCTGTGCTGAGCCACCCATCTCACTGCACCCGACGATCTTCCAGGCTTCAAGTGCCTCTCTGGGGGTGCCTCACGTCTGGCTGACCCCCTTCCTGAAGCACACCCACCAGCCTGGGGGCAACATTGCCACCACTCAGGGGTGGGCTTGATCCCGGCACTGTGCCCCCTAGGCAGAAAGGGGTTTTGTGGCAATATTTTTTATTGGACTCACTGAACAGCTGGGAGAATTTAGATAAGTTTTGGGCACAAGTCTCTCTCAAGTATTCAGCTGGTCCAATAAAAGATATTATAAAAAAAACCCACCCTTGCTCCTTGTACATTCCCTAGAACATTATGGCTACAACCTTCTAAACCTACTTAACATTTATAAAGATGTCTACATTTCTTCTTCTTTGCTTTTTCCTTCTAGACAAGAGTCATAAATTCATCTTAAAGCATTCCCTTCCATTTGGAGAGCTTCTCGCCGAGCTCTAAACTATCCCACTAGAATCTCCAACGCCATTGTCTTTCCAAAAGAAAATACTGGTTAATATCTCCCCAGGCTACCTCTCACCTGAAGAACAAGATCACTGACAGCTTAAAAAATAAGCTCAAATTAGTATGAAATGATATAACAGATATTTGGTCTTGACATGTCAGTCACAATCTGTGTTCTAGACCTCTACAAAATTTCAGGAAGAGATCACAAGAGGCACTGTGAAAAGAACTAACTAAGCATTCTTCCATGTAATTAAAACCATCTTCAAAGATCAGAGACATTTTTTATTCCTTGTCTGGAGAGTTGTCACTGCGACAGCACCACAACACTTTACCGATCAGACTTTACATGATGAGTAGAATAGGACTGGAGAGATACTAACTATACTTAAGGCCATGTAAACAGTGAAAGGGTGAAGACAAGTTTACAGCAAAAATGTCCATGCCTACATTACAAAACATATAGAATTACATCCTGGATCTAGAAATACAGAGAATTCTCAAATTCCAGAGAGGGGCTAAGTATAGACAGCCAAAAATACCAAGGCTGAATCGATTCAATCTTTGCAGGTTAGTCTAAGCTGCATAGATTGAGCCAATAAGCAAGTGAGCATTTACTTTTGATTCCAGACATGCATCCACATGCCTGCAATGGTACATGCCAGAAGCTGGGGGTGGGGGGGTGCTAAAGTACACCTCCCAGCCTGAGAGCCACTGAGAAAGTTATGGGACGGAAGATGGGAGGGAAGTCCCCTCTCCCTGCCCCCCGCAAGAGTATGGGCATGGTCAGGCCCTACCTCAGTCCAGCAGGCTGAGGGGGAGGGGGAGGTTTAAATCCCCTCCCTGGCCAACACCAGACCCCAGCTGGGACAAAAGGGAAAAGCCTGGGGGAAAGCCCGAGAGAGGTTGCCCCCCCCACTGCCAGGCAGACCCCAGATGTAGTCCAATTCCAGGTTTTCCCCCCACTCCCTTATCAGCCAGTCAGAGCAGTGACAGTGCTCCAGCTAGGGAGTGGAGGGATGGGGCCAACCCTGCTCCGCTGGAGCAGATGGCACAGCCCAAGGCTACCAAGCATCCTGAGATAGCGGTGGACTGAGAGTTAACTCAAACTGGAAGGGGGTCTGGAATAGAAATTCCATAAAGCAACCATAAACTAACCTAAAACAGTTAAGCCTGATACTACATCCAACCAGGTTCATCTTAAACCAGTTTCGGCCATTTTGAAAGTGGTTTAAGTGTACTGAACTTCTGTTCTGTTACAGGTTTAAACTGGTTTCTGATCACTTAAACCAGTCTGTGTGTAATTTCTGTCCCTAGCCTATAGAACACTGGTACTAAGTCCATGTCTTCTGGTCCCATGGTAGGCAGGTTCTGCAAAACTTAAGCTTTCATTTAAAGGTTTTGAGTGCCTGCTCAAAAATTCAGCTTCAATAAAAAGGAGTAAAACCACTCCCAAGGGCAGGGAAGGGAAGGGAAGTGGATAGGGCCATTTGCGCTGCTGCCGCAGAAGGAAGGATTGGGACCTCCCACATCTCATGGCCCTAGGCATGTGCCTACTTTCCTTATGCATTAATCCGGCCCTGGCTCCCACATCACACTACTGTACAGTCTGGTGATGAAGACACTTATTTTGGGTGGGAGGATGTGTAGGAGTTTGAACCCCATCAAGCAGAACAGGGAATTCAATCTTGATGTCCCATACTTTGGCGGGGGGGGAGCATCAGCACCTCTTGCTCCAGCTGATTTTTTTAATTTTTTTTTTTTAAAACAAGAAAAGTGTGACCACTGCTCAGTTTTTAAAAGAAAGAGGTATGGCACATATCTTCAGGAAATGATTTTGGACCATGAATCCTGAGTGGAGAAAGAAGCTGAAGCCCTGATAATGAACAGGGCTGAAGATATCCTTCTGTCCTTTTACCATTGACAGTTCTAGGCAACAGCTTGCTGAGCATACTGACTTTGACTCACCACTCAAGTGCCCATCTTTATGTGCCTAATTTTCTCCATGCATTCTGGAGGTGACTAGATACCTCACTTGGGAGTTTAGGTTTCCTTCCAGGGGCCAGACACCCAACTGTTCAATACTTCCACAATCAATGTTGCAGAGCCCCAAGTCATTTTTCAATCTCTTTCAAACTATTAGAGAGTGCCAGAGATATCACAGCCACCCCACTTCCCTTCCATGTAAAAATAATAAAGTTCTGTGTGTTCACCGGCTACTGTAGTTAACATCAATATGTTACAGTTAGGAAGACAACTTGCCATTTAACTTTTTAGCCAATTTAACTTACTGCCTCACTTGCTTTAATAATTCCTTTTTCACTCTCTCTTTCTCTAACAGATAGAAGGGGTGCAGAGGCCCCAGAGGAGGGCAACAGGTCAGGAGCCCAAACCCACAGCAGGCGGCCTGAGACCACCCTGCTCACAGATCTGGGGGGGCACGGCTCTCCCCTGTCCCCCAGGAGTGAGCACAGCAGTAGGGAGCCAGCCCCACCCCCTACAGCTCCATCTCGCTCTCTGCTAGGGCCCTGTCATTGTTCACTGCAGCCCCAAGCCCCATGCACTACTCAGCTGGGCTGCAGCCCCTGCTCCAGTCCTAGCCCTGCCCAACTCCCTCCCTCCCTATAGAGGCCACAATCCTCCCCAACCCCCTCTTATGTACGGAACCTCTCCAGGCGGCCTGGCAGCCATGTTCATATACATACACATGGTGCCTCTGCTATGTTACCTGTCAGCTCCATGTTCTTGGGGAACACTGACACAGAACAAAGACTGTCTGACTCACAAAGAATTGCCCCCCCCCCCAAACAGAAGCTGATTAAGATGCAGTGAGAGACACACCTAAATCCCTCCAGTTAAGGGTGACAAAAGTGAAACAATTGTCCTAGGTCTCATTTGCATCTGAGATGGGACCAGATGACCATTCATTTACATGAGAGATGGAGAACAGAAAACCTGAAGCAGAGACTGCAGTGAATTCTGGGATCAGCAAAGCAGGGAAGCACTGTATGATGGGGAAGCTGTGTTCCAAATGCTAATCAACCCCCACACCCAGCTCAGCATTTATCAGACCAGTTCTAATCTGGATTTACAAAGGACTTTCCCCCCCCCCACACACCTCTAAGCAAAAGTAAGTTTATTGGGCATCTCGGGCCATATATTCCCCAGTCCCACTATGGGAGGCCTATGTAAACTTAATTGGCTACAACTCGGTTGCCAGGTTAGGGAATGCTGAGGCAAGAGACCGAGTCAGAGGGGGTATGGGCAACATTTGAACAATGGTACAGGGTTCATCACAGCGTCCAGCCCGTTGGAGCCCTGTCCACAAGTGTTGTCATTCTTTTCCCGAGACGACTGGTAGAAGTTCTCTCCACAACAGGTTATGAACACTCCAATAATCGCCTTAAGTCTGTTAAAAGACTATAATAAGATCTGGAAAAGTCATGCTAAGCTGAGGCTTGTTCACAGCAAGTAAAAATCCAAAAACCCTGATGCTGCAATCTATTGTTTCTGAAGACACCAAGAGATATCCCATCAAGTATATCTGCTATCCATAAGAAAGTCAAGCTGGCTCCCAAGTAGATGTTTCCTGAGTATCAATCAAGTTTCTGAGATGTTCCACCCAGATAACCCCTTGTCAATAGAAAAGACAATTTGATTTATAATATTGAGAATGCTTGAAAGAAGCTGAACCGGGGGTATAAAAATCTGTAAAAGAAGCAGCAGTGTGTGTGCTGACACCACTCGCTCTCTTCTGGAGAGGCTGCAGGAGGAAGATCATCTCCCTTCAAGGATCGTGCTGAAAACTTTAACCTGTCAGCTTTGCAACCCGAGTGCCTTGGACTGGTGAGATCCCAGCTCTCTCTCTCTTTTCTCTTCTCTCCCTCTAGGCATAGATTTCTGAACTTGAAATGTATTAGTTAAGCTTGAGCTAAGTTTCCCCAAATACTTAGTGAAACCAGGGTATACTGTGACTGTTTGTGTTTGTTTTTCCTTTGCATGTCTATCACTACTAGTTTCAATATATATTTCATCTACTTAGCAATAAATAACTTTTATAGTCAAACTGGTGGTAACTGGGTATATTTTGCCTTCTTTACTTCTCTTTCCCCACTTGCTCTGTAGCAACGCCCCTCTTACCTAAGCTAAAGATCCCTGTGAAGCCCAGAAATACTGTGGGGTCTGCTCATCAAGAGACTAAAAGATTGGGATGTGCTGAGTTCAAAACACATAAGGGGATCAGCTTGTACAGGCTGATTGACCCAGTTTGGCTCAGACGTGCCCTAATGAACTGAATGCTGGCCCATGAGGGTGTCATCTGGACACCCAGCCAGATTCAAAGGTATTCCGTTTAACTGTGTGCTTGTGTCTCCCTGTAGTTTATTGTTGCTCTGATGAACTGATTCTTGGCATATGAGGGTGTCAGCCTGTCCATGCTGATCAACCCGGCCAGGTCAGGCGTGTCATGTTAATCTGTGTGTTTGTGTGTATGACTGATTTGGGGACTGGAGGAACCCAGCCCCACTGAACTGAATCCTGCAAGATAGCTCCATTGGGGGTGAGGGCTTGCAGAAGGGAGAGATACAGCTCCATATAAAAACACAAGTAACACAAGCAGCACATTGATAAAATTACCAAGACCCTAGCCCTAATAAATGAGCACACCCCAAAGTAGCGGGCAAATCTGGTAACAGCTAGCCTGCAGAGAGCTCTTTGCAAAACTTCAAAATCTGTGTATTTCTCCATTAAAATGAGAAGTTCACATTTCCTTGGGTAGAGGAGAAAATCCATGCTTTTCTCTGTTTTTCCATGGGAAACAGAAAACCCAGATCCCTGTTCCTCAGTGACCCCTCTCAAGATGTCTGTCTCCAGCAGGCTTTAACATGACTGCTTTGGCTTCACTAACATTTCAAGGCTTGGTGCATGACAGGGAGTTTCCCCCCTGTATGCATAACCTTGTAAGTCTAACAAGTTTGGAAATCACTTTCCACCACATCCCTCTTCTGTTCCTCTGCCTGAGGAACAGAAGAATTTTTCCTTTGTGTCCTACTCCCCACCCCAGAGCCTCCCTATTGATGCAAAAGTAGTGGCAATGTGCTTCAAGTAATCTACTGTTCCCAAGACTCCAGATAATTTAAGTCAGCCTTTCCAATGAACAGATTTAATGCCTTTGCTACAATTCAGAGATGTTAAAAGACATAAGAATACCCCAAAGTTGACATTTTCATGATTGTCTAAAAGTTTCCAGATAGCAACTGTGTTCTTGAACACTCTTAATGCTAAATCTACTAAGCAACAGACAACACACATCACCATCTCTGCAGGCCCAAGAAGAATATACTGCATCAGTGCACTTGGTTCATATTTACGAGATTTCCTTTATATCCAAGGGGCCTCAATAACCTTTACAAAAAGTAGGCACTTCTGAAAAATCCCACTACAGACCACATATTTCTAAATAAAAGCTTAGAATCTCCAGAAATCAAGAAGGGTAGTAACCCAGGACAGGTTACTATTTACCATGAGCAAGTAGATTTTTCAAGTCCAGTTAGCAGTAAGTTTACAAACAGGCATAATAGATTGAAGGTACTAGATTGAAGACTTTAGCTTTGTGGTCCAGAAGTAACAAAAGTGAAGGCACATTTTACAAGCAGGCAAAGAAAGCTCATCTAAAAATGCCTCTCAGAACAACTGCATTTCAATCCAAAGGAATTCTGACCAGGGTCAAAACCAGATATTTATAACATGGAAAGAGTCCATGGGCAAGTAACCCATCAAGGATCTGTCAACACTAAAGCGGAATTCAAGTTAACTGATATGTATATATATTAGCAATTATGAACAATACACATAGATATGTTACTCCAAGGGTGGTGTTCAATTCAAATATTGTTTTAAACAACAGCATTTTTACTGGGGCACCTATTAAGCCTGGCTAGCATGTAAGTTCTCAAGTATGGGAAGTCTCTCATGTTGAAAGCTTTTACCTCAAATACAATGCAACAATGTTCTCTAACAAGAATATGTTCTTCCCAGTCTCCTGGGCAAATATGTCCATCCTGTTTTTGTGTTAAAACTGTTGAGGGATTTTCTGAGAAGAACATGAACCTGAAAAGCACATAGCATTGGTCAACTCTACCCCACATAAAGTCAACAGAAAAGTATTATAGGTAATACAATGAGAAAGGAATTTGGTCAACATTAAATATTTTTGAAATTCCTACTTCTAATGTTTATAGCAACACCTGATGCAATGTTTAACCCAAAGAGAGCACAAAGAGGTTTGTAATAGAGAACTAACCACTAAAGGTGCACCAATATATCCACTGCATATCGGATTGGCACTGATAACAGAAAAATTAACAGTATTAGCAATCAGCTTTTTTTGGCCGATCATAGCCAATAAATGATGCATGCGTGCATACAGCCAGGAATGCAGCCCAGCAGCTTTGAGAGCAGCATCCAGCCCATAAGTATGGGGAGGGGAGGGGTATGGGGAGGCAGATCAAAGCCCCCATGGTGAGGGAAGGAGTGAAGCAGAGGCAGGGGCAGGGGCAGAGGCTGCCCAGCCCAGCCCAGGTGGGGAACAGGAACCCAGGGCAGGGCACGAAGCAGAAAGATGTTTGAGTGACTATAGGATCTGAAGCTTAAGCACTCTAGTTATCAGCTGAAGTAGAAACAGTAGAAATTATCTAGATCAGGGGTTCTCAATCCTTAGGCTGCGGCCCAGTGCTGGGCCACAGCGGGTCAGCTGCCGGACCAGAAGTAGCCATGGACCAGCAAACCGCGGCCCCCCCAGAGCCAGGTAGAGACCCTTCTGCAGGGCCCACAGCAGCACAGGGTTTGGCCTACCCCTCCCTGCTACCCTGGGGGTGAGGGTATCCTTACCGGTGTTCTGGCCAGAAATTCCAGCCAGTTGGCTGCAACTGCTAGGCTGTGGTTTGCTGGGCCGCGGCCACTTCCAGGCCAGTTTCCCAGGCCACGGCATAAAAATTTGGGAACCCCCGATCTAGATGGTTTTCCTCTACAGTTCACCCTAATTTGCTCTTCTTTGATTCAACACTTCATATTTACTCCAGATTCAGAAAGAGCAAATCCACTGATTGTAAATATCTTTTTTTTTTTTTTTAAGCATTAAAAGGTTGCCAGAATGTGTTACTATATCTGCTTCTCCTCTTTAAAAATGATGATTCATTAGTGTCAAGAATGCCAGAAACACACCTGGTTTTCTGGAGATGAGAAGAGAGCCAGCAGACACTGTTGATCTCACAGTTGATCTCAGCTCTGTAAGGACCCTCTCTGAATGCCAAATTAGCATGCCAAAACTATCCCAAGTCCATGGCTCCTCTCATGGCCCCTTGGTCCCAATATACAGCAAATCCTGATATTTCCCTTCTATCATACTTTTCAATCCCAGCCTGCTGCCACAAGTGGATGATGGGCAGTCTTGATAGGTCAGGTTTTATGCTGGAAGCTCTACTATACAAACAGCAGAGTCATTTTTGACTTTGGTTTTTAATGCAGTTCTTGAAATTGGGGATGGAAAAACTTTTACAAAACAGGTTTGCCTTTCAGCTGCCATCTGAAAATTTTTAACAGTGAACTATTGATGGAAGTGGTCCTATAGCTAGGGTGACCCTTGCCCACTGGGATGTTGATTTTACATTTTCACCAACAATCTGGAACCAGCCTTCAAATCTGGGATTGTCCCAGGGCAGTGTCCCAGATTTCCTTATGGTCACCCTATCTACAGCTCTGTGATCTAATACAGGGCTCTCCACCTTCCCCCTCCCCTGTGGGGCCACACATGGCAAGGTGTGCAGCTCCTAGGCTATGTATTGCATGGACCACACACTGTGAGGGAAGCTCTCTCTCCATGCCCCCCCCACACCTCCTGCAAAATCCATCCCTGCTGTACCAGTGGCATGAGGCCCTTGCAACTCCCCAGGCAGTACACATCTTCCCCTCGTCCCACCTGGATCCTCCCCAGCAAAATGGAAGTGGTAGCTGTGGCTTCAGGAGCCTGTAGGTTACACAATAACCTTCATGGGCTACATGTAACCTGCATACTACCAGTTGGACAAACTTCAGCAGAGGTAGCTAATGGGTCTACCATTAGGTCTGCCATTATGTGTTTTAGGGCAGGGGTGTCCAACCTTTTTGAATGTGGGGCAGATCATGAACTTTTTATCACCCAGTGGACTGGCAGGAGCAAACGCTCATGCGGCCTGTCCAGTTCAGCCATGGCCTGGGGGCGCAGGGGTCAAGGGGCACCACCTGACCCCGCCATGTTATCCCTGCCACCTGGGCAGCCTCAAGGATGCTCCCACACCTGTGCGCCTGGGCTCAGCAGCCGGGGTACATGTGAGGACTCTACAGGGCGGTGCGGGACATGCAGGGACACCCCCCTGCTCCCTCTCCCCCAGGGCAGCCCAAGCCTGACTGGCAGGGCTCCCTCCCTCCCCAGGGCCCGCGACTCACCACCCCCAGGGCGACGTTTGCGGGTGTGAGGGGATGCAGAAGCAGTGCCGGCTTCCTGCCCCGACAGCAGCAGCAGCATCTCCCGCAGGCCCAGCCGCAGCATCCCTCCAAGTCAATATCCACGCCCGTCCATCTGCTGCACCGCGACCTATTCCAGCCCGCGCAGCCAGCAGGGACAGTCGCAGGGCAGGGTCGGCATGCAAATGAGGAAGGGAGGGGCGGGGCTTGGAAGGGACACCGTGAAATGAGGGGGGAGGGGAGGAGCTGCACCGCATTGGCAACGTCAAGCTGACATGGTAGGTCTGGGAACCTTGTCCCTTCCACAACCCTTCAGCAGCCATTAGGAAGCTGCTGAGGGGCTGGGGAAGGCACAAGAGGTGGGAACAAAAGTAAACAGTGTTTACTTTTGTTTCCTGTTGCAGCACCTCAGGCCTTAGAAAGTGGCTTGGTGGGCCACATGGCGGCCTACGGACCGTATGTTGGACAAACCTGTTTTAGGGTATTTCACCATTTTGTTTAGAACGTATTTATCTCCAAGTTGTAAAGTACAGATTTCATAACCACCTTCTAAAACAACGCTCTCCCATTTACCTCTCAGGTCACTATATTGTAGATCTCCCTCACTAGAAAGAGTTATATACTTTACCACTGCTATAATATGCAAGTATATAGAAGTAAACACAAAACTTTACCAGTAAAAAGCAATTTTGTCCCCAAGTTTCTTTTCATTGACATTTCTATCCAACAGATTGTAGCATATGTTGGTTGTAGACCCTTTCATCCATTCAACAAAAATCTTCCCTTTTGTCACATCAAAGTTGTATTGCAGAAATGGTCCAGAGTGATGGCTTTTCCAGTAAAATTCCTTAGCAATATCACCCCAAAATTCTGCAAAAACAACACATTCAAACTTTAAGCTACAGAGAAAGAATGATTCAGAAATATTTAACACTCTATTACAAAACTGACTGGTGTATATTGACACACAAAAACTGAGATACAGTTCAGTAAAAGTGGCATATATATACTCCCAAATTTCTTTCAGGAAACATTTGCAAGGTTTATTTAAAGGATTTAACAGAGCGCCCCTGTAACACCTTTGGTTGCATGGGAGTGAGCAAAACCAGTTCCACTGGGATGACAGAACTTGGTAGTGCAGCCGTCAATTGTATTTTTCAGGCATAAGAAAATGTTTAATCTTCTACCAGAATTCAGGCATAATCTTTTGAGTTATACATTTGCAATTTATTTTGATGTTCAAGAGACTGATTTCCAGCTGTACTCTTCACCCTCACCTTTTCCAAAGTAAAACCATGCCCTTTTTAAGCAGTTTTCCACTGTCCAATTCTAAAATACTTCAAGTCATCCACAGTAATTCTTGGAAAACTCACCACTCCCATAAGAGTATTTAGAAAGAGTTAACTGGATGCTCATAAAAAAGGGATTGGTTAATATGATCTGTATCATGTCTACCCTCATTTACACTCTTGTGAACACAAAGTGCTTACAGAGTGAGAGTGTTTGATGCAGTAAGCACAGTTCTGATTCAAAACACATTACCTGATGTTCAGTGTAGCAGCAAGAGAGTAATTTGCATTTGGACATAAATGCATCAGGCAGAGCACAAATTACTTCCAAGAATAATTCTGAAAGCACAGGACCAAAATATGCGGAGACAGAGGAGAATGACTTCCAGACAGCCTACTTCTACCAAATGCCTCCTCAAAACAAAGATTTCCACCACCTACTGCAAAATGGGTTATATCTGTCCATGATGCCCACCGTTTTACTTACAACAGGGCTGTCCAACTTCTGAGTGGCTGGAGCTGTAGGCGTATGGTGGCTCTATCTGCTGTACCATGCCCAATGCCCCCATGCCTTCCAAACCATGTTGTGCCATGTGGCCTCCACCATACCACATGGCAGGTGCATCCTCCCCCTGCACCCCACTATACTGTGCTGGCCTCCCTTCTGCACGCACTGCAGAGGGTCCACCTATCTCTCCCAGCTACAGGCTCAATCAGTCCTGCAAGCTAAACCATGCCCCCCTGGGGGTGGGAGCAGAAAGCGGAAGCTAGAGGTTTCCCTCCATGGTGCACTTTACCCATAGCAAGCCCTTCCTAGGCTCATGTTTACCCTTTCCTCATTCCAGGCTCTCTACAAGACATCTTTTTTGTGATTCAAATAGTAAAACTGCTAAATAATTATGTCATACTGGATGAATTAATTCAGCATTTAAATATACAGTTATTAGTTATTTTAGTATATATACATATCAAAGTCTGCTTAGATCCCTGTCTGCCTAGGTAAGTGGATTCCTTGGAGTAGAAACTCCAACTTCTCCTCTGTTGCACACAATGGACCCTACCAGAAACAGTACCAAAATTAATATATTTCCTCACTCACAATGTTATCCTTCATTTTGAGGAGAGCAACAAAGGCACAGCTGGAATAGTAAAGATGGTCAGTAATCGCCTACTCTCGCCTTCTAAACACTGACATGGTTGTGTTACATTAGGGTTGACAGTAGTCTTATGCAGAGCTCAGATTACATACTGTATAGAATGGTTTGGATAGGGATGATCATGCCTGGGGCAGGAGGTTGGACTAAATGACCTCTGGAGGTCCATTTCAGTCCTACGTCTCTATGATTCTAGGATAACAGGTGCCTTCTTAAGTAGGCTTTTATAAAACCAGCAGTAGCACTACTGCTAACCACAGGCCAGTAGTGATCTGAGTCTGAGTTTCTTTCAGTAAAGCAAGAAAAACAGCACACGCCCACCTTTGCAAAGCCCTTCCAGAGCTGCAGGTGGAAAGCACTGTTATTTGGTAATCCTCCCATGGCAGTTTTTTTTTTAGTGCTAAACTGCCTGAAACTCCTGGAAAAGGACTTGGTGCTAATTAAAGAAAAACTTAGGAGCTAATTAAAGAGAAACAGGAGAAAATTATCACCATTTTTGGAAGGAAGGTTTTTCAGTTTTAGCCTTGTCTTATAGAAGGGGGCTTTTCCCTCTTCCACACTCACACGCAGGAGGGGAGGTGAGAGGCCGGAGTGGGAAGCAATCTTTGGATTTGTGACAGGGTATACACAGAGCTGTGGAAGACACAAGAGGCTGCCTGCCTCCCAACCCTAGCAGAACACCTACTGCTGAAGTCTGGCCAGGACACTGCAGACCCGAGGCACTCGGAAAGGCAGAGAGAGGCATCGGTAGCCTCTGCCTTGCAACCAGCCTGCCTTTAATTAAAAAGTGACCCTGTCCTGAGCGCTACCCGCCGGCGAACGCCAGTTCCCCAAGCAGCAACAAGAGGGCGGAGGGACGCAGCCCCGAGGCTCCGGCCCTACAAAGGGCAGGGCGGGGCCGGGGCCGGGGCCGGGGCGAGCAAGACGACTTGCCAGCCCTGGGTCGTAATCGGGCCCTGCTCCAGCTTGCGTGGCTTTGATACGGGCCGAGCTCCTCCTCTACTGGTCCCACGTGTCTGACGCCCCCAGCCCCGGCCGGGCAGCGTTGGCACCGGGGGGACCCGACTAGCGCGGGTCCCAGGGCCCGGCGCAGGCCCCGACGGAGCGGGACCATTCCGAGGGACTGCGGCGGAGGCGTGAAGGGCCGTCCAGCCCGGCTCCTGAGCACTCACCGTGCGGTTCCTCCACAGAGCGGCGGTACAGCTCCTCGTACTGCGCCAGCGAGGAGACGTGCGCCTCCCGCGCCAGGGCCGCTGGCGCCCGGTAGAGCCTGCCCGCCTCCTCAGGCGCCATCCTGGGGGCCGGGACTGCACGCGGAAGCGCCGCGGCTGCCGCCCTGCTGGGCACAGGCAGGGGGAGGAGCAGGGACCGGCCCGCGTAGCTGGCTCCGCCCTCGCCTCTGGCAGCGCCGAAGGGGGCTGACGCTGGGCCGCGAGCTGTGAGGCGCGGTGGGGTTCGGGAACCGGTCCCGAGTTCGCAGCGGTGCCCTGCCCTGCTTGTCCACTGAAACACGACCAAGGCGGCCAGGTGTATTGGGCGGGCTGTATGGCTGCCAGCCATTAAACAGGCACAAGGTGCCCTGGCTTTGGTCTGGGCAAGAGCAGATACTTCCTGGTTTGTGTCTGGTTATTTCCCGGAGCTGAGGAAACTCCTTTTGCCTAAAAATCTTGGCTAAAAAACTCTCCCGACTATAAGACTGGTCCCAGGAAAAGCGTAACCAAGCAAATCCTGTTTCGCTTAGTCCTTGGGCCGTCATGGCTACCACAGCGCTATGATCGTATGAACCTGAACTATTTAGTGAACCCTAAGGTGCCTTCAGTTCCTTTCCAGGGTGTAGGGTCCCACACATTGCTAGTACTGTTGGGTGTGCAAAGAATATTCACAGGGCAAACCCAGAGACGTTGAAAAGGAATCCACAGCTTGAAAAGCACTCTGACCTGTTGTAGTCCAAGTTCTTTGCAACAAAAGAATAGTTCTATTTTTTTGTAGTGAAAACTGAGTGAAAAGTAAGAGTTCACATTTTCCAAAGGTACCTTGAGGCTAAATAGGCTGAGAACCCTTAATTTAGTTAGCATTTATTTTCATTACTTTATGAAATAAAAATGGCCTATTTACCCATATTTTGGTTTCTGAGGGAGATTTGCTTTGAAAAAAAATTATTTTAGGTAACCCTGAATTGTATCCTGAGTTCGATACATTCCTGAGGGATGGGGAAAACCTGCTCCTTCTGCCTGCGTGACTGAGATCACATACCTGCAGGAGGGGCTTATGCCCTATTGTTAAGTAATGGCAACCTGATTGGCAGGGGGCTAGAGGCTCTGCCAGTCTGCCCAGCAACCAGTGATGCCTTTCAAATTGGCTGGCTGGCTGGCAGCTGACAGGTGCTGGCCTCCATTGGACCAGGTAAATGGGGTCATAAGGGCATAAGTTAAGGACTGCCCAGGAAGGAGGGGCAGCAGCCATGAGGAAACCTCAGAGCGCTGGACTATCTGAGCTTGCTCTTTCTCTTGAAACTCATGATCAATGAACTGCCTGCCTCCAGAGGGAATCTCCACCTGCCTCTGGATGATACTTGTGAGTAAGCTACTTAAGATCTAACTAGATATATAGCTTTCGGTAACTCAGATGTATGATCAAAGGCTACCCCAGCCACCCTGTTTGCTCTATGGGATTTCTCTGATACTACTTAACTCTGTACCCTATTCCAGCCATACTCTGTAACCAATAAAATTCCCCTTTGTACCTAAGATGGGAGACTTATTGGGAGTGGGTCTAGATCATGCCTTGGGATCCCCTTGGTTTGGCTGACTAAGGGAGACCACTACTTGTGCTCCCAACTGAGGAAAGCACCTCAAGTTCTTGAAGTGAGTTGAGTACCCTTGAGGGCTACTAGGCCTGTGTTTCCCCGGGGTCACAGTGCCAGGATCATACCTGTCCCTGGTTGGTGGTAGTAATACCCCTAGGCTGGGGGGTGTGCTCCAGGAAGGAAGTCACCCATATTGTGAGGCACCCCCAGGGAGTCACTCAAAGCCTGGAAGGTGGTCGTGAGCAGTGAGGTGGGTGGCTCAGCACAGGAGCACCCCTGCTGGCCTGCTACAGGCATATCACCGCCTCCCCTTAATATACCCCTCCCCCTTATCCTGGCCCCCAGGGCACCGCATGGGTTAGCTCACAGACACGGACCTTCTTGAGGTCCTCATAGCAGAGGTAGAGTACAGTGTGAGCTGCCTCTGCCCTCCACCAGCCCCCCACACACTCATGCCCCACACCCCCAAGCCACTGTGGGAACAGGAGAGTCATCCGCTCTCTGGGGTAATGGCCAAGTATAACAGTATATAGTGAGAGCTGTGCTAAACTGTTATATATGGCTGTTACACCCCAGAGCTGGGTGCATCTCACCCCTCCCCATGCACTGTTACATGTGACTCTTACACCCCAGAGCTAGAGCCACCTCAGCAGGAGTGGGGGGTGAGGAGCACCAGCAGGGCTGGGGGGCAGTGGCTTGGCTGTAAAGCATGATCATGTTTTCTGTGTGAGTGTTGTATATTGTGCCTCCTTTAGGACTAAGAGAGAACCATAACATGTAGTGTTAGGTGCATGTGGTATGAGTGTGGTAGCTCTGGGTAATTAATCATCATGGAACAGGCCTTTGACATACTAGAAGGTAATGCAGAAATGGGGATTTGTCTCGGTAGACTGCTTGCTAAACTTAAGAGCATGCGCTTCTCCATTCCTAATGGAGTAAGCAACAAGAAAACAATATTGCTGGCATTATAAGAGTAACTATATTGGTTTATTGGTGTTTGTTCAAGCTCCTGTGTTTATTGGTGTTTGTTCAAACTCCTTGAAGCAGACATCCACATTCAGATGTCTGCTTCAATGCACAGGCTGATGAAAACTGTAACCTGAGCTGAAGGAAACCAGAAGTGACATGCAAATAGGGTTACTGTGAAAATGCTGATAGGACAATGCAGTGTCAGATTTTACATCTCCCCGGGGGTCCTTGGACTCTGCAGCATAACATGACAAAACCACGTCTGACTCTGTATGGAAACTTTAAAAAAAAATGCTCAATAAGAAAGAGTGTGGCTACTGACTTGTCATGCTTTGGGGTGCCTCTCACTACCAACCCACAGCCCCTGCCCCACCAGCTCTGCTGCTGTCCCTCACTCCCAACCTGCAGCCCACACTGATAGGCTGAAATGCAGCAGCTGTAAAACAGCAAAAAGGGCCCAGGCTTATGGCTGCAGCCTGGACAGTTAATCTTACCCTGCTGAGACGCTACAATCCCCAACACCAGGACTGCCAGGACCCGGTTTCCTAGTCAGTTTCCATTAGGAAATGATACTTTCATAGCATCATCCCACTCAAGGCCTGCTTGGCCAGTAGCTGCCAGGACTCCATTCCTAGGCAGCCTGCACTAGGGAATGATACTCTCATGGCATCATCCCACCCAAGGCCAGCATTGCCAAAACAGCCAGTAAGACACAGCTACGCTGAACCCAAAAGAAGTTCGAACAGCAACTAGAACATGCCAGGCCCTCAGTCCTGACCTAGAGCATGCCACCAAAACTGCCAGGCTCTAACCATGGCCACTTTGCCATCATCCCACTCAAAACCCAGAAAACAAAAGGGGAAAGAAGAGGGAGAGAACAGAGATCTCAAGCCCTGAGACAGAATTTTTCTCCCTGTACCTGAGGCTTTCCCTTGACATAGCATCAGTTTACTTCATCAGTGAAGAGTGAGGGGTGCTCCCCTCCCCCCCCATAGGAGGCAGGCCCCTCTGGCTCCCAAATTAGTGTTCAGACTTCAGCAGCCCCAGGAGAAAAAGGTGGCCTCAACCTTTAAATAACATTTCAGACCCTAGCCAAAAAGCAGCCTGATTGGAACACCGTTAATGCAGACCAACCAATTCAAAGAGGGTCACCACTCCAGGATTTGGCCAGAGTCATTCAACTGGTTTCACAGGTTGTGTTGAGGAATCTTAAGTTAATGGTCTGAAAGGGAATGGGAAATGGTTCTCTGCAATCCTACAGGAGGCATTATTATGTCTGTACAACAATCGTACAGAAAACATAATCAAGCTTTACAGCCAAGCCACTGCCCCAGCCTTGCCATCATCCCCCCACTCCTGCCAGGGTGGCCTTCCCTGGCTCTAGAGTATAATGGCCACATGTAACAGTGCATGGGGAGGGCAGAGATGTGCCCAGCTCGGGGTGTAATGGCTCTATATAACAGTGTATGGGGAGGGCTGAGATACACCTCAGAGCTGGAGGCAAGAGTTAACAGTTTTTAGCACAGCCCTCTCCATACACTGTTCTATGTGGCCATTACAACCTAGAACTGGGTGCATTGCAGCACCCAAGTCCCACCAAGAGCATGCGACTCCTCTCCCAGCAGTGGCCTGGGGATTCTGGCACTAGTGCATGGGGGGGCTGGTGGCAGGCGCGGGCAGTGCTCCCTGTCCCCCCAGCCACCCCCTTGGCTCAGGAGACCTCATGGACCTCCTGCACCTATATTTAAAAAAAAAAAAAAAAAAGCTTATAAAGGATGGAAGATGGGGAAACACCACTAAGGAGTATTCAGCACTAGCCCACACTTGTAGGGAGCAAATTAGGAAAGCCAAGGCTGAAACTGAGCTCAAAATGGCCACACAAATCAAGGACAATAAGAAGTCCTTCAGACATGTGGGAAGTCAGGGGGAAAAAACAAGGGTAACGCTGGACCCCTACTAAAACAAGTGGGGCAGCTGATAACCAACACCCAGGAGAAAGCCAATCTCCTTAATGACTACTTTGCATCGGTCTTCCACTAGCCCAATGGGATCAGCCTGCCAGACAAGATGCAGGATCACCAGGGGAAGGGCAAATATGTGCCCATCACTGGTGTTGATTTTTTTTGTGAGGGAACATCTTGAGAGGCTGGTTATCCACAAATCAGCCAGCCCAGATGGAATGCACCCAAGAGTGCTAAAGAATGTGGCTGACATCATAGCACAGCCAATGGTGAGGATATGAGACCTTGTGGCACTTGCACGAGGTGCCTGATGATTTGAAGAGGGCCAATGTGGGGTGTATCTTCATGAAAGGGAAGAATGAAGATTCAGGGAACTACAGGCCAATCAGTTTGGCCTCAATCCCTGGAAAGATCTTGAAAAAAATCATCAAGGAAACCATTAACAACAGGCTAACAGAAAGTAACGTTCTGAGAGAGAGTCAACCCAGCTTCATTGCAGGTAGGTCTTGTCTGACCAATCTCAATTACTTCTATGACTAGGTAACACATCACCTGAACAAAGGAGAAGAGGTGGATATCATATTTCTGGACTACAAGGAAGCCTTTGACCCGGTGTCCCATGATGTCTTCGTGGAAAAATTGGGGAATTGCGGCCTCGACAATTTCATGGTCCGATGGCTGGGGAACTGGCTCTGTGAATGGACCCAGAGAGTGATAGTTGATGGATCTGAATGAACATGGCATATGGTGACCAGTGGCATCACCCAGGGCTCTGTTCTTAGACCTGTACTCTTCAATGTATTTATAAACAATCTGGACTCATGTCAGAAGTGGATTGGCTAACTTCGCTGATGACACCAAGCTATAGGGAAGTGCAGCCACCCTAGAAGATAGGTTGGCAATCCAGGCTGACCTCAACAGGCTTACAAGGTGGGCAGTTAAAAACCTCTCCGGAGGCTCCACCTCAGGAGAAAAAGCCCACACCACATTTGCACCATGACCAAAAGAGACTTGAGGGTCATGATTGACCACAAGATGAACGTGACCCACCAATGTGACGCCGCAGCTGGCAAAATAAACAAAACTCTGGCTTGCATCTAGCGATGCATCTCAAGCAAGACCCAGGAAGTCATCTTCCCTCTTTACTTGGCCTTGGTGAGACCACAGCCGAAATACTGTGTCCAGTTCTGGGCTCTGCAATTCAGAAAGGATGTGGAGGAGCTTGAGAGAGTCCAGAGGAGAGTGACATGAATGATTAGAGGACAAGACCTTATGAGGAGAGGCTGAGAGACATGGGACTCTTCAGCCTGGAAAAGTCCCATGCTCAGGGGTGACTTGGTGGCAGCCTATAAGTACATGAGGGGTGTGCATCTGGAACTGGGAGAACATCTTCCCATGGGGTGCCCTGGTGAACAGATAAAGTCCAATGGTCACAAACTCATATAAGACCGTTTTAGGCTGAACATAAATGAGTCCCCAGGACCTGGAGTAGACTTCCCCCAGAAGTGATGCAAACACCTACTCTGGATATTTTCAAACAACACTTGGATGCCTATCTTGTTGGGATCATTTTGACCCCTGCTGACTCCCTGCCCTTGGGCAGGGGGTTGAAACCAATGATCTTGCGAGGTCACTTCCAGCCCTAATGTCTGTGAAATCTAACCTGCAGCCCACTGCCCTCCCAGCCCCGCCCCCCAATTCTGCCAGTGCCCCTCACTCCCAACACACAGCCCCCCGCCCGCCCCCCCCCCCCCAAAACCCTGCTGGTGCCCCTCACTCCCTACCTGCATCCCCCTACCCATTCAGCCTAGCTGGTTCCCTTAACTTCCGACCCACAGCCTCCTCCCCCACAGTGCTGCCAGTGCCCCACACTCCCAACCTGCAGTCCCTGTCCCCCCCAGCCCTGCCAGTGTGCCAGTGCCTCGCATTTCTGACCTGGTTCCCTGCCCCCCACAGCACTGTGCTGCACTCCAGGCTGACCCAGCTCCAGCCCTGCCTCACCCAGCCCCATCGGTGGAGGGGCCCTGCTCTGAGCTGCAGGAAAACAAAAAAAATAAAGAAATAAAACAATCACTAAATACATTGCTAAACTGCCCTCTGCTGTAATTTTAGTGCTGGGAGGTCAAGAGGATTAAATTGTTATGAGTTACCCCCTAGCATCTTTTACTAGTAATAGCATATTAACCCATAATGAGATGTAAATGTGCTACGTAATGTACATGTTACATGTTTTGGTTTGGTACATTAAGACAGTGGGGAAAAAACCCCCACAAAACAGGAAACATGTTTAGCTAGAAAAAGCCGATACGGTGCACAAATACCCTTTGAGGCCAGGACACAGTCTGTGGTTTCACTTCATGGAATTTGCTGAACCTAAACTGAAAGTTCATTATGTGATAAAGCTGCAGCTGTGTAGACAGCATGTCTACAAGGTCCTTTTTCTGCATACAACTGAAATATGTGGGAAGCTCAGAAGGAAGAACTAGTTTGAAAAGCTGTCAGAACATTCCTCTGTTTGCCTTTTGCTTTCAGAGTGGTATAATTATTAAACTTAAATTCTTCACTGAGCCAATGACAGTATGATTTCTGTCAAGGAACTTCTGTCAAGTTCCTTCTGGTACACAGGACATTCTGACCTATTAGAGGCACTGGCAGTAGCATAATCTAGCATCCAGTCAGCTGTCAGGAACCAACCATTGCCCAGTATATGATCTGGCAGGTCTGAAGAGAATGTCCGCTCCCTGGTAACTGCCTTACTTGTCAGTCACATTATGTATTCCAGACGGAGTAATGCCATTATTATCCTTCAACTGTCTCCACATGTCTGTCAGACCCAGTAACCAGTGAATCTGGCTGATTCTACTCGATCAAAAGCAGTTGCTTCACATCTCATGAGACTCTGAACAGGGCCAGTTATATCAGCACAATCAAATACTTCTGATGAACCTTAACACTTTGACCTAACTCCTGCAACTAAATAACTACTACCTGGTAAAGCAAATATTTTTTCATGAAGCTAGATACAGCATAAAAGCAGGCTAATGAAAACTAAACAGTTTCATTGAATAATTCCCTCTCAGCCTAAATGTAATGAGGCAGCAATTCTCAGACTTTAAGACCTAGCATACCATATTTAAAACTTAGCAATTCTTTGTGCCCCATCTTGGCAATTTAAATCAATGTAGTTAGAAGGTTTACTATTCTAATAACATACCATAATAAACTAATTCATATATGCAGTCTGTATACTACTAGTGGCAGGTACACCATTGCTTGAAGATCTTGGAGACTAAGAGAAGCAGGATATTGTATGAACTAAGAAATGCTGAGTGCTACTTCCATTCTGCCACTGACTTGCCAGATGGCCTCGGGAAATTATTTAACTGCTGACCCTTGACTTCCTTTAAGTAAAACAAAATGAAAGAAAGATATATTACTGCAACCTGAAGTTTACATGTATAAACATGGGGGGGAAAGAGATTACACAGGTTACAGTGCCCTTAAAACTGCAGTGCTTTTGTGAGGTGTAATTCAGGGTATAGAGTTAATAGCCTCACCAGTAATAAAAAAAAAAAAAAATAATAGTAGGGGTGAATTAATTTTATTATGCGATTCTTAACTTCTTTTGTTTCAATATTTAATTGTAATGCTTTGTTAATGTGTAGGGGGAGTTACTTTTCATTTCCTTCTTTGTTTTAAAAAATGAGAGAGAAAGAAACTGTTGTATCTTAGGCCTCTGGATTAAAGTGGCACAATCACCCCTAAAATAAATGCAGTTATTCTAACATAAAGCTACATATACTGCTATGGATTATTCCTTTATGTGAAAGGAAGCTATGCTGTACTTAACAAGTTTGCTGGCATAGCCATGTCAGTGAAAAGTGTGACAAAAATGGACATCCCTAACTGACAAAGCCAAGCCAGCAAATCTATAGACCTAGTTACACCACCAACTGAAACTCTGTCATTATAAATCTGTCTCTCAAACCCCGTGTATAAACCACATATGAGATGAATGGTGGGTGAATTTCCCTATTTTCTGTTGTTAATTTGCTGAAAGCATTTTCCTACCAGGGCTCGGTTAACAGGGCAACGACAGAATGTCTGAAAGAGCAATAGAGGAGACCTGTTCCAACAGAAAAAAATCCATAGTGTGTGTGTGCACGCGTGTGTGTGCGTGTGTGTGTCTCCATGAAATGAATGGGAGAGGCCCCTGAACTTGAGCTTGGGCCCCCTCTAGTAGTGTGTATTCATTTTATCCAAAAAAAATACAATTCGTAGTGTGTCAGTGTGAGACAGAGAAGGAGCCAGCAGGGTCCAATGCTCCTGGGCTAAGCGGAGGGCCAGCAGCCCCAGGCCCACAGCCCCAAGGAGCCCAGCAGAAAGTTCCCTTACCCAGGTGTGTTGGGAAGGGAGGGGCTGGTATTTTCCCTGCCGGTATAAAGGGGAGGCCGGGACCAGAAAGTGGCAGCAATGGAGAACCGGAAAGAGCACGAGGAGGAGGTGGAGCAGGCCGGCGCACGCTGCAAGGGACGCTGAAAGCAATGCTGAGTGCTTGTAGGAGCCTCTGGCAGAGAACAAAGCCCCAGGGTTTTTGAACCCAATTTGCAGGCCCCTCCAGGGGCTAGGACTGTTTGTTTACCAGCAGGAGAAGGGTGCCCTAAAAGCCCTAGTAGAAGGGCACTTTTGACTTTGGGTACCATAGGCCCTATAATAGGGGCGCACTTCACTTGTGGACTAAAACTGTTGAAAGGGGATCTTGTCAAGTCCCACAAGGGGACTCTCCGAGAGCCAATAAGGGGGCTCGACCCCTCAGAGGGCAAGTTTTGGATTGGAAGGCGGCTGTAGATGGCTGGAGCAGCGGCACAGATCAAGGGAACCTTCTTGGTCGTAGCGCTTGTTTTGATTTTCATTTTTGTTCATGGATTATCTGAGTGGACGTGAGGATAAGTGGCCGGACCAGCCAGTTGGCCACCACCTGCTGGAACGGGTGAGGGTGTAGGGGTGGTGGAGCCCTCAGAAATTTGGGACCTCACAAGACGCTGGTAAGACTCATAATTGGACTGCACGTGTCAGACATCTGAACCAACTCCGTTAACATCTAAGTCATGGCAGGTGAAACGTACGTGTGTGACACCCCAATTATAGTTGAGGACACACTAGGCAACTGGCAGGCGGCGTCGGTCCAGCCTGCGGGGGACAGTGATACCCGACAGTCAGCTTCAAGAGGAGAATTTAGGTGACGTCTATTTGTGGCCTACTGGCTGGAATGCTTTGCTGAGAAGCAGAAGACACAGTTTTGAATACATTTGGGATAGAAGGAAGATGGAACTCCTACTTCCTGGGAAAGTGCCCTAACCACTAGGCCATTGTGCTAACATGTGATAGGGCCCTTCTCCATTTTATTTCTAGCAGGTACATGTGCAGGACAAGTAAAAAGAATCCAAAATTGTGTATAAGTGCCCCAAACTGCAGTAATAAGCAATTGAAGTGTATAATGTAAAATAGGATTCTGCTCTGTCTCTGTAGTGTTAATTGTCCTGGCAGCAGCCCCTGGTCATGTTAGACCTGGACCATGGGCAGGGTGAGGTCATAAAGGAACAGGCTTGGTCAGTTGATATGATTGTTGGAAGTCCTGTTCAGAGAGTAATATTTTGCCTAGACTTTGATAAACATTTCACAAAAGAAAATAAGCTCTCTTGTCGATACAGCTGACATGCTGGAGGCATTTGAGAGGCCTTATTATTAGATGTAACCAGACAGTACTCCAAGAGGTACCCCCTCTCCAATTGAAGGGATCAGAGCGGGTGCACAAGCACTGTGGGAGGTGTAGGGACCCTCTTCCCCCTATAGGGCAGAGGCAGATCACCAGTGGGAACTTAACCATATACCTTTTTAAGGAGAAAACAATGGGAACATAACATGTATAAACCAGGGGGTATAGGGGACACTACAATGCCCCGAGGGGGCAGGATTTAATAAAAGTTGGGCACTTATAATTGTACACATACTCATCCAATTGACAAAAGACGGGTTTAACAAAATATAAAACACAAACAGCAGAACAAACAGTACTGGTTGGTGAAATATAAAAATGCACAAAATACAAAATGTCAAAGAACAAGAAATATAGGGCCTAGATACCTGGGGGTGGGTGCGGGGGGAGAGGGAAAATGCAATGACCCCTTTCCCACTGCAACAAGAATTTTTCCCTGTCACATTCCTCATCCCAAGTCATCCCAGCTGGGACTTGAATTCCCCCACATGGTAGGCAGAAACTCTACCACAGAGCCACCAGTACTGTTCCAAGCTCCTGGGGATTTTGATCTTCCAGGAGCCCCTGCTTCACACTGAGCTTCCTGGCTTCTTGCTGGAGCTAGGGAACCTCTCCTGCTGGCTGCAGCCTCTCAGGGGGATCTTGGAGCCCAGTGGGGAGCTTCTCCTACCAGCCACACTGAGGGTCCAACTGCTGTCTGCAGGTCTCGCTCCTTCAGGTTCTTCTGGGGCAAATGCTCCTGCCCCACTGGCCCAGCTCTTGCCAGCTCTCTTTGATGAACACATCAAAGGTGGCTTTCCTAAAGTCAAGCATTTGCACTGTGCTAGTTACCCTTCCCACCTTTCTCTGAATAGCAAACTGGATCATTTCATGATCACTGTCCCCTAGCCTCCCTTGTACAAGTGCCTCCCCCCACCAGGTCATCCCCAGAGGCTAACACCAGATCCAGTATGGCATTTCCCCTAGTGGGAACGAGTACCTCCTGCACAAAGTGTAGGTCCTGTACACACGTCAGGAACCTTCGTGAGTGGCTAGACCTGGCCGACTGCTCCTCCCAGTTGATGTTAGGGTAGTTCATATCACCCATGGCCACAACATCCTTTGCATGCACAGCCTCCCCAAGCTTCCTGGAAAATTCCAGATCCAGCTCTTCCTCCTGATGTGGTGGCCTGTTGTAAACCCCTACCACCAGATCCCTCTTCTTCATGGTCCCTTACTGGTCTCTCTTGAGTCAACTGTGCTGCCCCTTTTATGCCCCTCCAGGTGACCCAAGGGGCCAATCAGGGGACATGGATGGTGAGTCTCTGGGGCCTGATTGGTGAGGAAAGGAAATCCCAAGTCCTCCAATCATCTTTTTCCCTTTCAAAACCCCTGAGCCAAATCATTACCAGTTAGCCTGTCACATAGATGTAAAAGCAAAATGGAGATAACTGAACTAGAGGTTCTGAAAGGAGTAGACAATGGATCAGGATTGATCTTAAGAATAAAAGAACAAGGAAACTGGAAGGAATTCTAAGTGACACTAGCAAATGCTTCAGACAGCTCCACAGTGGGGAAGCTCTTGGAAGCAGTTTAAGCTGCTCAGAGGTGGCATCAATTTACTGTTGGACAGTACAGCTAAAAAGATGTCATCAAGGTTGTGTAAGCTAAATGAGTAAGTATTGCCATTGCCTCAGACAGGCTTCACTCTCTCAACTCCTGCAACATCAGAAACTGTGCAAGACTTTCAGTGGGACCATTTCCCACCAGTCAGAGGGATACCCTTCATTTTAGCTAGCTATATGCTAGCTGAAATGCATACTTTAAAAATCAGTATGACTTCTGGTTTAAAGTATTAAAGCAATTTTACTGTCAAGGACCAAGGATCTAGCTGTATAGGAAATTGATTGGCACATGTATTACAGAGTCATATTCTGCAATAATGCTCTCTCTCACATTTTTCTCAGATTGGGTAAGCACCTTTTTCCTGTGCCCATGAGTTTTGCTAGACAAGTTTAGTCGGACTGGCTCTCCAGGGTCACTACTCTCCATTTTCTCATCAGTCACTATAGCAGGCAGTTGGTAATTCCATTTTCCCAGTTAGGAGTGTTCTGAATGAATACCTTCAGTATGGAATAGATCATCTGGCCATTGTGTTTCAAGGACTCATTTACTGTCACAGAGAGTTCTGTGAAATTAGTAATCCCACAAACTTGGTAACAAAAGAGATCAGAGAAAGACAGTCCCAGAGAATATAAATATATGTGGGTGCCAAAGGAAAAACATTGAAAGAAGAAAGCAATTATTTTTGATGAATGCTGCAGAAATGGTCACTTCTTACAAAGTGCAGGCTCCTGCAGGTTGGAACACAAATTATAGTGGGAATGATTTGGAAAGTGACACCAGGAAGCTCAATGCAACTGTAGAATTTTGCAATAGCTCTTAGCATACATGGCACCTCATGATTGCAAGCAACAGGACCAAGCACATGGCTTTTCTAATAAAGATCAAAGTTCTTGCAATCTGTAACAGGGTCAAGGCCAGGGGGAGGCGGGGAATGGTACCTCCTGGTGAACACCTGACTCCTGTCTTCACTTCAGCTCCTTAGACTACCCTCTCTTTCTACCTCACCTACCACAACTTGATGTTATTTATCAGGGTTTGGGGAGCTGCCCCCCCAGAGGCCCAGAGTGAGCCCCATCTAGCTCCACCTTGCCCTTGGGACATTATGCTATCATCCTCCTGGCCCCATTAGAGCCTCAGGAGTACCAGTGGCCTTATGGACTGTTCATGGCCTCCTTCCACCTCTGTCACCACATCTATGCCTCACAGATGGTATATGGTATCACTTCAGAAAGTCCACCCCCACTGCAGTGCTTGGTCCCCTCAGGCCTCAGGCCTTTGTTGGGGCTTCAGCCTTCTCAGCTTTGACCTCTTTCTTCTGGCTGGGCCCCTCTCAGCCTAGGCCTGAAGCCTTATGCCTTGGCTTCAGGGCCCCAGCTTCTTCTCAGGTTCTGGGCCCCTGGCCTTATCTTGTTCTCTCTCAGTTTCAGCTCCCTTGGGGTCAAGAACCCAGGCAAGGCTGGTTAACCTCAGCTTCAACCCCCTGGGGTCATTGACCTAGACAAGGCTCTAAACTGGGTGATCTTCAGGCACCTCTGTGCACTCCATACCACCCCCATAGCCACAACCCAGTCTTCCAACTAACTTAATTAAAATATAAACACAAGCCAGGCAGCTGTATAACAAAAATTCTTCTGACTCTGGATCAGTACTTCCTCACAAGCTATAAGTCCCCCTTAGATTTTCCTCTAACCGTTCTCTGGAACAACTTGGATGCTGGCTTCTGCAGCCACCTCATGCAGAGAACTCTTCTTCCTGCAGGGCCAGTCCTTCATCCAGTCACCTCATGCACATAACTCCTCTCCCTGCAGCCTTCAGGGCTAGACTGCCTTGCTCCCAGGCACCCATTTTATGGGACCCAGGCTCCACATCATCCTATCAGTCTCCACTGCACCTGCTAATCAGCCAGCCTGCCCCTTCACTTAGCTGCCTCTACTTGCCCTAATATGCAGGGCAGAACCAGCCTAGGTAATCTCTCAGGGTCCATAATAGACCCAGCGTCAGGATCTGTTTTCTTGTTGGGGCCGGCTGTTGTAGCTGCTGCCTTCTATTGGCTACAGATGTCCTGCTCCCCATCTGAGTGTAGCTAACAGGTTGGAGTTCCCTGTTACACAAGCCAAATGAAGTCTTTTTATTCTTGCACAGAGCTCTATGCATGAATCACAAGCACAGCTCTGGAGATGGCAAAGAAAAACATGGCTGCTTGGCCAGCAGTGGACACCAGAGAATACCATCATAAAATAACTGGCCTGTGCGTGCATGTGCATTTGTGCATGTCTCTGCAAGTCCTGATTACATGCATGCATGTGCACATGAGTGCCCACTACTGGATGGAATCAACTACTCAACTCTTTTTTACAATAGAGATAATTTTGGTTCTTGGGAACTGCCCCTAGCCTGGCTTCTGTGTAAATACAAACCTCTGACACTTGGCTGTAATGTGTTGTACCTGGGCCAGCCAGCTTCTCTTCAGTGACTGGTTAAAGTAAACCACATGACCAGAAAAAGGCTTGGGCTGGAGCTATATAAGCCCAGAGCCACAGTTATGAATTCCTGCCCAGGAGAGCTTGACTAACTGCTTTGTCACTTGTGGGAACAATAAGGCTTGGGGTGTTCACACAAACCCAGGCTGGGAGATATGGCAGTATAAGGCAGGGGTGTCCAACCCTTTTGAATGTGGGGCCAGATCATGAACTTCTTATCACCCAGTGGGCCGGCAAGCCCTATTCAAAGACCTCACAGGAAGTGGTATCACATCAGGAAGTGATGTCACGTGACCCTTGACACCAATGAAGTTGCAGGAAGTGACAATGCAGTCGGTCTGGAAATGTGGTTTAAAATCCAAAATAAAAACAATATAAAAGCAAGAATGAAATAATACCCAACACTTGACTAAAATAAACACTTCTGCTTCTACTCACTTCTCAATGAATGAAAGAAGCATAATGCAAGTTGACCGATCAAATGTGGAAAAGATATCAGGCAGAGTGGAAACTAATCAAAGCAAAAAAATATGGGCATTTTTCAGAATAATCTTCAAAAAGATTTACTTTTATTGAATTAATAACTTGTTACTACTTGTTAAAGATGTGTTATTAACAAATTGAACCCCCAGTCCTGCACAAAGATAAACAGAAGCAAACACAATCCAAGCACTGGACAGTATTTTTACAAAGATTTTTACCTGCTTCAAATTTACATTGGAGCCCAGATCGTTCATGCTCTATTCTTGAACATATTGTTCAGTCTTAAACAAGCATTTAGCACAATTATCCAGTGAGGTTCATAACTGGGAACATTCTGTTACAACAGGAACTATCCAGGCAAAAAGAGAGACAGGTGGCAATACAACTGTTGTCAAGTCTCAAGAAAACAAGCATGCTTCAATCCACACTATAAGTGTACAAAAACAGTGTAAAAACAATGTATACAAGTCTACTCTTATTAACTTTCTGAAAACCACAATGAACACTGATTTCTTTAGTGTGATACCTCGCATTGTTTTTGCTTGTACAAGTTATCAATATCTGCTGGCATACTTGATGTGGCGATGCGGAGTATTCCAGATGTCTATCTGTCAGAAATGATCTTGATTTTGTTTTTATGTTCTTCATTCTTGAGAGAAGCTGTTCACAGCAATACGTGCTGCCAAACAGTGCAATGAACCGAAGTGCATGATTCAATAGATTTGGGAAAGAGTGCCATGTAACATATTGACTATAAAATGTCAGTAGGTCATGTTCTGCACAAGCTTTTTCCAAGGCACCATTATTTTGGATGTCAATTAGTTCCATTTGGAACATGTCAGGAGCATTGGTGGCATCCTTTCCAAATGGATCTGCAAATAGCTTCAACTCATCCCTGTGTTCTTTGAAATCCACAAATCTTTGTTTAAATTCATCCAGCAGACGGCTGATCAGTGCAGAATACCTGTCATGGTTCACAGTCTCAGCACATCTTAACAGTATTGTGAAATATGTGACATTCTTTTTATTCAGCTGTTTCTGAAACAATTCTAGCTTATGAATAAAGGATTGAATGTGTTCATACAGTCTGTTGACAAATTGAGCCTTCCCTTGTAGTCTTCAAATCTGCAAGATACTTAGTGATATCAACTAGGAATGCCAAGTCATTCAGCCATGCATTATCGTCCATGAAGCTAACGTCTTTTCCTTCATTTGACATGAAGGTTTTAATTTCATCAAGCAGTGACCAGAATCTGGCTACTGTGGCTACCCTGCTGAGCCAATGAATTTGGCAGAAGTAAATAACACCATTGTGGTCTGATCCTATCTCAGCAAGAAATGCTTGGAACTGTCTATGATTAAGCCCCTTTGACCTTATGAAATTGACTGTAGAAACAACCATTTCCATCACATATTTCATCTCCAGGGCCTTTGCACACAGTTGTTCCTGGTGAGTGATGCAGTGATGTGTGATGACATCCTGAGGCACTGACCTGACCAGCAAACTGACAAATCCATTGTGCTTGCCTATCATCACAGGGGCTCCATCAGTTGTTAGACCACAGAGTTTGTTCTCTGGAAGACTGAATTTCAACAAGACACACTTCACTTCATTGAAAATGTCCTGTTGTTTTGCCTTTTATTGGACATAAGTCGAGCAGTACCTCAACAACATGGAATTGTTTGGTTACTCCTCATACAAAGATTGCCAGGTGAGCTGTATCACTCACATCTGTGCTTTCATCAACCCCCAAGCTGTAAAACTGACAGGCACTGAGTCTTCATCAGTGAATCATCAATGTTTGATGCCATGTCATCTACTTTTCTAGCAACTGTCTGATGTGAAAGGCTGATATTCTCCACCATTGACTGTTTATCAGGGAATCCCTCAAATGTAAATATAACCAAGAAATCTTTCAGAAATTCTCCATCAGTCAATGGTTTCCCTCTCTTAGCTATTGCCTTGGATATCAAGAAACTGATCTTGGTTGCTGCCTCAGAATTCTGCCTTGCAGCTCTGATAAAAGACTGTTGCCCATTCATGCTCTGTTTTAGAGAGTTCACCTGATCAATTCTAATCTGACCCACCAGGCTGTCAAATTTCTTTGCATGTTTTGTAGAATAATGTCACTTCACATTGTACTCCTTGCAGACAGCTACTTTCTCTTGGCAAATCAGACACAGGATGTTCCTGTTTTGTTCAATAACAAAAAAAATCAGTGGCCCAACTATCTTTGAAAACTCAACATTCAGCATCAATTTTTTGTTTCCTCTGATTCGCCATTTTTTGAGCATAGCATAGACCCTGTAGCTAATAGAGCCAAAATTAATTTTAGTCATAGAAAAACTAGTCTGGCAGAGACAGGTGAAGTTAAAAACAACTCACCAGTTCAAACTCACCATTTTATTACTATGTAATAATACTGTGGTGTTAATAATATGGACCTGCACCCATCAGGTGTAGTCAGGTAAGGTACAGCCTGACGTGCAGGTGCTGCCATCATATGCCAAGTGCAACCTCAAATGCTGATGGGGAGTCATGCCAGGACTTAACCCACTCCTTAACCTACATCCTGAATTTTGATTTCAACCAAGCTAGAGCTCTGCCAGCCTGCAGAGAACTCTTTGCAAAACAGCAAAATCCACGGGTTTCTCCAGGAAAATGAGAAATCCATGGTTTCCTCTGGCAAAGGGAAATGTCCATGATTTTCTCCATTTTTCCTTGGGAAACAGAAAACCCAGATCCCTGCTGATCAGTCAATGTTTCAGTAGGACAACCTGTTTCAATCTATCAAACCCTGTTCCTGTTCACAGATAGAGTTCCCTCTAAACACTCTCCACAGGGCCCTTAGGCTGCCAGCCTCCAACATTTTCCTCTCCCTCCCAGCATGCTTGAGGTCTCACTGACTTTCCTAACCAAGGTGGATGTATTTTGAAAAGCTCTCTTCTCAGTACAAGGGGGCTACACGAAAAACAGTAAAGAAGAGTGGTCACCTTGGAGAGTGGCTAGGTACAGAAAAAAAGCCCAAGGCAGAATTAATCTAAGTTATGTGCTTTTCTGTAAGTGGCAAAATTTATATTGATAGCCAAAAGAACACACATTTGCCCCTTGGTTGGGGGGCAAATCTTAGACCTGGTTCTGCCATTTTTACCTCAGTTTGTGCATGCCAAACTTCTGTTCTGTTATGAGTATAAACTGTTTTATTATGCTTAACTTCTGTTCTGTTATGGGCATACACTGGTTTCCAATCACTTACACTGGTAAGAGTGTAATGTCTGTACCTGGCTTTTGTGTTGCTGGCCTTTTTCTGCTCTATATCCTTGCTGTTCTCTTTTGAGAGTAGATTGCACAGTTGAGTAGATGTGAAAGAGCTCTGCCGCCTTCTTGAACAGTCCCAATCAGCTCCTTTGTGCAGGAGCTGGAAAAATGGGCAAGCAATCAACAAAAGTGATTTCCCTTGCCAAAATCTGTTAGAGGGGTGTAGCTTTTCACTGGTTTCAGCTCCAGCCAAAATTTTTCTACCGCTATCATGAGAATTGGCAACTCTAAGTATCTGAGCCAGAAGAGATGTTGGCATTAAAAGGTAGGAATGTACCTAATGAAAAAGACAGGAGAAAATGAAAAAGAAAGGAGAAAGAACTGAAAATGCCTGAGTATGTTGTCTGTGGGCTCACCCAAGGTACTTTTCTGAAATTCAATAGGAATTAGTTTATCATTAAAAAAATAAAATAAAATCAACAAAAATAATCTAAATTATTTATATGTAAGGTGACCATATATTCTGGATTGGCTGAGACAGTCTCAGATTTTATAGGCTGTCTCAGTGTCCCAGCCACCGGAGAAAATTTAAGCAAAAGTACCAGATTGGTGGGAATCTGGGAGCTCGGGGGTTGGGGCTGTGTGTGTGCATGCATGCATGTGCATGTGCATATGCTTCCAAGCACGTGTGTTGCAGCAGACAGAGCCAAAGCCGCTATTGGGATGTGCTGGGAAGCATGGTACTTTTGTCACTAGAGCAAGGGCTGTGAGCTGGGGTGCTGGCCAGGCTGGGGATGCTGCATGTGCTCTGTCTGCCCTGCTCTGACTCATGGCTCTGGCCCCATTCTGACACTTCAGCACTTCAGCTTTAGACATTTCAACACATTCTTCTATGTTATGCATAGTACATCTACAACATGTGGATAATACAGAAGGTAGGGTTTCAATACATTGAATACAACAACAGGTTAAAATCAAAAGACATCCAAGAGTAATAATAATAACAATGAGTTTGTGAGCCATGCATCTTGTACACCCTAAGAGGTGTTATCTGTGGTTATGGCATGGAATTGACTAGCCATGTTCTGGATCTTATGAATATCCTCTAATACCTTTCTTGATTAATCTACATAGGTGCAGCAAGTATCATTGACTAAACTAAACACCCCTCTTTGATTAGCAAGAAGTAGGTCTAACGCTAAGCGATTTTGCAAAGTAATATGAGAAATTTGAGTTACTTCAGTTTGCAGTCGGGTTAAGGCATCTGTGGTGTTGTTAGCTAATACTTCCAGTGAGGCTGAAAGATTTACAAGAGCCTTTTCAAGTTCAGAAACACTTAGCTAAGGTATGAACCATCAGGCAAAGGAATGGAACGAGGTAGGTCACTCGACAAGAGGGTTGAGGCCTGTCTTTTGTCGGAACCGATGTGGGCGGTTTTGGTGCCGCTTTTGAAGCAACATGTTCGGGTGAAGTGTCATGTTTGGGATCACTACACTCAGGGTGCATGTGCTATACCAAGTGGGTGGCAAATGCTTAAATGCAACTTTCCCACAAAGCCAATAATGCCCTACATGTACAGGTCCATTACCTTGCCATCCGAGAGAGGATGGGTCTAAGGTTATTGTTATATTACAAGCACCTGCTGTGGTATTCCCTACAAACACAGCAAAACTACCAAGACATGGCTTGTAATAGCACACAGAATCTTCAGGGAGGATTACTTCATTAAGGAACTAGTATTCATAGTACTATTTACTGTTATTATGGGTGCTCTTGCTAATAGAAGAATAACTGAATGAACTAAGGCCAAGACCGATGAGAGGAATACCTACACTGGGATGCTTGGGTAGTCGAGTACACACCCAGCAGTTTGAGAAGTTTAGGTTACTCGCGTAGGAATTGGTCATTTTCACAAGAGCGTTATGAGGTCATTCTACATTTTGGTGAGGATTGATAGCTAGTAATTTAGGGGATGACACTTACCAAACTGAGGTCCCAATTCCATTTTTGGAATAGAATGATTGTTCCTTAGGGTTAGTAGTTTTACTTTGGATGTAAGCTTGACTTGCCTCAGTGGTGGGGTCTGCACACCAAATTTCATGGCTATTAGTGTAATACTCATACAGCTTACAGTGGTTTGGGGGAGCATTGGACTTGTATATGACAGCAGAAGCTCCTTCAGGTGGGACTTGACTAGCTTTGTCTCGAGCTTGTTTGGTGCTAGAATACCCTAGTTGGGTGCCAGGATAGACTCTTCTGAACCGGGTGAGACTGCAGGGGCACCTGATTAATGTGGGCAGACAGACTCCTAACACAAATATACTCATGGCAGTACTTGCAAGGCACATATTGTCCATTGACTGTTGGATCGCTGCAGCTGAAGGGGAGGTACACAATGAGGTTCTGTTGGCGTAAATACAGCAGGTTTCACGTGGGAGTGATGGATCCATGAATTCCTTTTAGTGATCTTGATTGCGGAGTGGGTGGTTAGTAGGACTTGGTATGGTCTTTTTCACGTTGGCTCTAGGCAACTTTTCTGTCGCGGAACACAGACCCACACGTAGTCACCAGGACTAAAGGCGTGTATCTCGCAGTCAAAGGGTACAGGTTGCTGAACGGCAGCACAATGCTGTAAAGTAGTAAGCTGCTTCTGGAAAGAAATCACATAATGGGTTAAATTCTCATCTCCCGCTAGCAATCCTGTAGCTGGCAGAAGGAAACCATGGGTAATGGGGGGTGAATAACTAAACAAAAGCTCATAGGGAGATATCTTAACATCAGCTCTAGGCGCGTTTTGCATAGCAAACAGTGCAAGGGGCAATGCCTTGGGCCACTTAAGCTGAGTTTCCGAACACACTTTACTTAGAAGGGTTTTTAGAGTTCGATTTGCCCTTTCCACCCCTCCAGATGATTGAGGGTGATAAGGGGTGTGAAGCTGCCTAGTGATTCTTAACCATGTGTAAATTGTTTGTAAGACCTGGGAGGTGAAGTGACTTCCTTGATCTGAGTCAATGACTTGGGGTACGCCAAACCGCGGAATAATGTCCTTTAGAAGTGCATGAGCAACTTGCTGATGAGAGGCATGGGTGGCAGGAAATGCTTCCACCCAGTGGGTGAGCTGATCTTGCACTACTAAGGCATATCTGTATCCTTGGCACTGGGGAAGTTCAATGAAGTCTATTTGCAGTCTCTCAAATGGTTGATATGTCCAAGGTTGGCCCTCAGGTGGGGCTTTTCTCTTTGGGCCAGAGTTGAACGCTGGGCAAGTAGGGCAGACGGTGGTCACTTGTTTAGCCACTGCATGGATCCCAGGGGTGAACCAAACTCGGAGAAAAATGGTTTCAGCTATGACAGTTGCCCCATAATGACCTTGCCCATGGACTATTTGGCACAGGGGCCACTGTAGTGTTTTAGGCAAGATGGGGCGGTTATCGCTACAGTACCACAGTCTATCCTTTGAATAAGCCCCATAGAGATGTTTCCAGTCTTCTTCTTCTTCTTTGCATGCTTGCTCATATTCTTCTGAAGCTCTGGGTTTCTCTCACACAGAAGCAAGGGTGTTGAGACTTATGGGTTGCTGAGCGGCAGCTTTGGCAGCAGCATCCGCCCGCTCATTTCCTTCAGCCTCAGACGTACTCCCACCGGTGTGTGCAGCGACATGCATTACGGCTATCTGTCTGGGTTTCTGGATGGCTTCCAGGAGCTCAGAAACCTGAATGGAATTCTCAATCTTTGCTCCGGAGGAAGTAATGAAGCCTCGCTGTTTCCATAATTGCCCGGTGGAGTGGCAAATCTCAAACGCATACCAACTGTCAGTGTATACGTTTAAAGTCATCCCGGTTGCCAGTTCACATGCACGAGTTAAAGCAATCAGTTCAGCTGCTTGTGCACTTAACCGGGGAGATAAGGGCTTTGCTTCAATGATGTTGAAGTCAGTGACAACCGCATACCCAGTCTGATGAACTCCAGCTTCTATATAGGAGGACCCATCCACATAGAAGACTAAGTCAGGATTGTTCACGGGCACATCAGTGAGGTCGTCTCGGGGCTTTTTCATCATGCGAACGACGGTGCAGCAGTTGTGATGTGGCTCTCCATCCCCGGGATGAGGCAAAAGCAAGGCCGGGTTGAGGTTAGTACAGTGTGAGATGTGCACGTTCTTGGCAGCTAACAGAGCCACTTCGTACCGGGCTAAACGCTGGTGAGAGAAGGCTTGAGTCTTTTCTTTAGTCATTAGGGCTTCAACTTCATGAGGAACCCTGACTTCGAGGGGGTACCCCATGACTAGCTCTTTCGATCGCTCAACAAGCAGTGCTGCTGCTGCAACGGCACACAGACAGCTAACTACCTCTTTTGCCACTGGATCTAAAGTGGCAGAGTAATAAGCGATCAGGCATAGCTGAAATCCCATTTTCTGGGTTAGGACTTCTGAAGCTACTCCCCGTCTCTCGTGGACAAACAACACAAACAGCTTCTTGTAGTTGGGGAGTCCTAGAGCAGGGGCTTGCGATAGCTGGTGTTTAACTTGGTGAAAAGCATGGTTTAGCTCTGGGGTCCATTGAACCACTTCAGGTTCTCCCTTCCGAGTGGTCTCTACCAGAGGCTTAACCATCTTTCTGTAAGCAGGGATCCACGGCCAGCAAAATCCAGCTGCTCCTAAAAAGACTCACATATGTCTTTTGGTGGTAGGCTTTGACAAGTCTTTTATAGCCTTCACCCTTTCATCAGACAATTTCCGCCGTCCTTCTGAGATCACATGCCCCAGGTATGTAACCTTTTGGCAATATTGTAACTTTCCCAGGGATACTTTATATCCTCTTTCAGCTAATCCTTCTAATAGTCTTAAAGTGTCCGTCCGGCTGCTTACCTGAGTCTGTGATGCTAGTAGTAGGTCATCTACATACTGTACGAGCACTGTATCTGAGGTAAGTATGATACCTTGTAAGTCTCTCGTCAGGATTTGGCTGAAGATAGTAGGACTCTTGGTGTATCCTTGGGGAAGTTGCGTCCAGGTTAAATGTTGTTTTCTCTTCCAAGTGAAGGCAAAAAGGTATTGAGACTGGGCTGCACCTGGGATTGAAAAGAAGGCAGCACACAAATCAATTACTGTGAATCAGGTGGCCCACCACGGGATGGAGGTAACAATAGCGGCAGGGTTAGGAACTACGGCAGCTCTGGGAATCAAATAATCATTTATAGCACGTAAGTCTTGCACAAAATGATAAACAGGCTTGCCATCCTTTTCTAGTTTAGGTTTCCTGACTGGTAACACAGGGGTATTGCAAGGAGACTGACACTCCACTAAGATCTCTTTCTTGATGTATTTATCTATCAGGGGTTGCAAACCTTTTTCTGCCTCTTTATTCAGCGGGTACTGAGGCACGTAAGGCAGGACTCCCCCCTTGGTTTGAATAACAACTGGAGCGTCAGACTTCAGCAGTTTTACATTGGTGGACTCCCAGCCCCACAATATGGCTGGTAATCGTTGTAGTTCCACTGGTAAATTTTCCTTTTCTCCCCCAAAGCCAACGCCCCAGCAAAATAAGGCAATTTGTCAATTGGTAATTCTAAAGTTATTCCCTCCGGACTACAGTGTAGAGTGGCCCTCAGCTTACACAATAAGTCCCGTCCTAACAAATTCATAGGAGCACGGGCAGACAACAAAAAGGAATGTTCACACGACAAGGGTCCCACTTGGACTTGAGTAGGGGCACTCCTGCTAGTTTTAAACAATTCTCCCTCCACTCCCATCACATTCTCAGTTCCTTCTTCAATTAGACCTGCACGCTCAGGAGTTGTAGATAACATAGACATAGTAGCGCCAGTGTCAATTAAATAATCAGATCGTTGCTCTCCTGAATTGAGGCAGCAGGGTTGCTCTTATTCCAATTTATAGTTACTGCAGGGCAGACTGGGTGAGGGTGGTCAGTCGAGTTATTAAGTCCTTCTTTCCTGTGAGTAGTTTTTGACACCGGCTCGTCGCATCACTGGTCCGGAGGGGGCCCCCGTTTTGAGATGGCTCCAATGTTCATCCCCTTCCTCTGGGGACACTCTCGTTTGAAGTGTCCAGGTTCTTTACAGTAGTAACATACTCGCTGGTCCTTTGAACTGTGAACCACCCTTCACCCTGATTTCTCTGACCTAATTTCTTTCATTGAAACTCTCCCTGGCCCCTTCCTCTGTTCTGTCCTCTTCCTGACATGCTGTGCACAGTTCCTTCAACCATTGCGGCTACTAGCTTAAAATCTTCCTTTCTCTCCTTCTTTCTTTCCCTCTCTTTTCTCCCATCAAACACATAGCTTGCTATATTTTTTATTTCTAACATACTCTTTCCTTCTCACCCTGGAGTATATCTGCAGAAATGCTCCTTGATATCGGGAGCACTCTTGTTTACAAAGGCTGATACTAGAGAAGGCATATGCTCACGTTTATCTACATCGAGACGAATGTATGTCTTGGCTGCCTCACACAAACGGGTAAAGAAGGCATCCGGATGCTCCTCAGGTCCTTGTTTGCATGCATGGAATTTTCCCCAATTCATGGGCTTTTTACTTGCTTCATCAAAGCCTGCTAGTAAGTCATTCTGGGCTTCCCTCAGGGATGCCCTTCCCCCGGGGGTGTTGTAATCTCAATTAGGTTCATTAGAAGGCCAAGGATCTCTGTTTGCTGCTGAGGCAACAGCCTTGGCGCTGTCTAAAACTTTAGCCTGCTCGTCTGGGGTCAGCAGGGTATCCATGAGTTCCTGCATGTCTGACCAAGAAGGGTCATAAGTATGGACTATATGCCGAATAGCCCATCTTACTTCATCAGGCTTTTCCGTAAAAGAAGGGGTCTGTTGTTGCAAAATGAGGAGGTCCCCTCGGGTGAAAGGCACATGAATTAGAGTAGGGTGAACCTGGAAGCTGCCCCTGCCATCCACAAACGGGACTGGGTAGTTTTTGCAAAGGAGCCTGAACCACCGCATTCAGGTGCTCCTTCCCCTGGCTGGGTGGAAATGCCTTTCCCACTGGACTTTGGCTCCGGGTCCAGACGGAAGAAAAGCTTCTGGAGGCAGGGGATCCAGAGCTCGGAGCCAGTGCTGATGCCACAGGAGCTGCAGCGCTCTCGTCAGGGGGCAGGGGTTGACCAGGGACAGGGAGAGCAGGGTAGAGAGGCTCAGGTCCGTCTTCAGACTCCACAGAGACTGAAATTGGAGGATCATAAGGGGGTGGAGTGGTAGAGTATAGAACCGGTTTTGGGGCTTTTTCGGCCAATTCAGCCCACAGGTACCAATAATCCATCTGTTGAGGTTTTAAAGCTACCAATTCCATTTGAAGGAATGCCAAACGAGACCGATCAAATGAGCCAAATTTTGGCCACTGTTTATCCGGAGCACCTTGTCGAGTTAAGACAGGCCACTCCTGTGTACAGAAAATACAAGCGTGCTTCCTGCCTATGCCAGACTCCACCGGCAGATTCCCTTCTCTCCAAACCTGGAGAAGCCTCCCTAACGGAGATCCTGGTGGGATGTTTGAAGCTGATTGTCCCATCCTCCTGAGACTTAAGCACTCTGGTCTATAAATTCTCGGGAACAGCTACCACTCACAGCGGACCCCACTTACTTGATGCCTGGACCCAAGCCCTTCAAATAGTGACAAATTCACCTATGCCAGCTGGGAAGGTTGGTCCGAATGACGAGCAGCCAGGTCAGCACACAAGGGGTCCCATCTGGGTCGCCAAATTGTTGAGGAGTTTGTGACCCCTTGCAGAGCTGTTCCCAAATACACAGAGTTGCTGTCAGTCTCAAATTTTATTCAGCATGCTGGGCACCCTGAGCAAGCCCAGAGGCTCTGAATAAAACTGTTAGAGGCGATTTATAGTTTACAGACAAGATGTGTGCGCAGGTGGGAATTTTCCACTGTGAAAGAAAACAGGATATCAGGTTAGTCTGAGAGACCCCTTAATTGGTTCAAACTGGTTTTTGGCTACATGCTTGTTTTTGAAATGCTAACTAATAGGGAGGGGCTGTGTCCTTGAAGTGCTGAGTCTGCTTTGTAGTTAATTTCTTCACTATTATCTATGGTCTTGCTAATTAATTTCTACACTGCCCAGCCCAGCTCTGGTAACCACGCACCCTGCAGCCCCGGCTTGGCCCCAAGATGCCCCCAGCTCTGCGTGGGAACTTACCCCATGCCTCTTTCCACCATACATGTGGGCAGGGCACAGGCCATGCTGCAGCTGCCCTGGCCACACACTGGGGCAAGGGGCAGAGCCAGAGAAGAAGTTGCAGGTGCTGCCCAGCTCACTTCAACCTGGCGCATCTGGGGCAGCCCTGCACCACACAGCCCTCAGGGTAGTGGCGTCGGGACCTGGTTCACGTGATAAGCCCGGCTCAGCAGGGGTAAGCAGCTCCCCTCCCCTCGCTGCCAGCTGGGGCCTGCAGGCCAGCCCTATCCACCTCACCACTGCCCCGCCACTGCCATGGAATGCGGAGCAGGTGCCAGGACTCCTCGCCTGTCCTGAGCAAGGGACCTTGGGCCAAAGAAAATGGCTTGGCAGGCCACATGTTGGACGAGCCTGGTAGAAGGGGTGAAGGAAGGTTTTCACTCTTAGAGTGTGGCAGACTTACCTGTGCATCATGGGTTCAAGAATTCTCAGTGCTGATTGGTGGAGCCCCATCCATCAATCAGAGAAGAGCGAGGAGGAGCTGGTGCCACCCCTTTCCCACAGGGAGGGGGCGAGGAGCCCCAGAACAAGTTTGGACCTGCAAACTGCAGGTCCTTTGGACTTCAGGGGATGGAGCCCCCTGAGAGTATAAAAGGAGCGGCATGAGCTGCATGGAGGAGCATGTTGAAGGACACTGGAGAGGGAATAGCCTCCACCAGGATCCCTTCTTCACCCCAGCAGCGTGCAGCCTGGTGCACGGGGCTCAGGCTCTAGGATCCATGTTGAGGCAGCTCAAGCCTGCATCCCCAGCAGGGCGCCAGATGGAGCAGTGTGCAGACTGGCATATGGAGAACCTGTCCTGGGAGCAGCTTGAGGCTGCTCAGGTTAGCCCCAGCGTAAGCCGGATAACTGGAGCCCCGCATGAGAGCTGGAAGAACACTTGATGCCCACAGCAGGCCACAGGACCAGGTGGGGAGGTCTCAGCGTGAAGCAGACAGTGCTGGTGGGTCCCCTGATTGAGCGGAGACCTCTGAGGCCCAGCCGACAACTCCTTGAAGAAAACTGTAAGTTGCTTGCAGAGTCAGGTCCAGCAGAGAAGTCATTCCTGAAATAAGTAAACCCCCACCAGAAGGAAGCCCCAGATGAAAGTTTCCCCTCCCAGCTAGACCCATAGGAAGAGAAGCACACCTTGCTAGCTGGGATCCAGGGGTAAACACGCCTTACATAATATCAAGCCGCACCTCATATTTTGTAAGATTGTTATCATAATTATGGATATGTTCTATAATGTTATGGAATTGGGTTAGTTTTGTATAATGGGTTCCTGGCTTATCGTACCGTACATAGTTATCTGTATATCTTTTTGGTGTTGTTAAAAGATATCATTACAAATACTGTCGGAAAGTTTTTTATTTTAATATCTATTAGGATACTAAACTATACACGCGCACACTGGATAAGAATGATATGTATATTATAATTCAATAAACTGTAAATAGTTAAGAGCATTGATGTGAAGTTGACTCTACAGAGGAAAGAGGGACCCGAGCTCAAATCACCGGTGTCCCCCTCACAACACCATCACTCATTCTCATTAATCCCTTCCAAATGAGGACTGGCACACCCTTGGGTGTTCCCGGGTTACAAAAGGGACAGAGGGCATCTTCCCCTTTTGGTGTTTATGTTGTAGCCTAGGGGCTTATGGTTTGAGTTACAGTTAGTCCCAACTCAAACTGCCAGTATAAAAAAGGGTGTATATGTTACTGCTCAGCTCTGTGTTCTTAAGGAACCTTGGCACAGTATTAGCCTGTCTGACTCACAGAGGACTCACCCCCTCCCCACCTCTGCTTGAACAAGACCTGATTAGATGAAGGACTTACAAAAGACAATGAAGATGCAGTGGGAGACCCACCTAAATCCCTCCAGACAAGGGTGATAGGAGTGAAGCACCTCCCCTGGTCTCATTTACCAGAAAGATGGAACTGGATGACAACTCATTTTCATGAGAGATGGGACAGGAATGCACCTTCATTAGCATTCAGGATGGAGAACAGAGATTCCAAGGCAAGGATCTCCTGAATTCCGGGACCAGATAAGCAGGGGAGCACTGCATGATGGGGGATCCCTTCTCCAAATCCTAATCAATCCATGTCTACACCCCTCCCCCATCTCAGCATTTATTAGACCAATTTTAGTAATGACTCCTTCATTGGTATGTGTAACAGGGGGCCTTCTTGGGGCTGATTTCGCTGTGGCCCACTCACCTGTTTCTGGGCTAACTGCCCACCTTCTCACACATCATGCATTGTTAGTAATTAATTAATAGATGTTAAATCAAGTGGGAGGCTGCCCATTTCTTGCCCAATGCTAGGGGGCACCATCTGTGGCTCCATTCCTCCCCTACACTGCAGCCCAAGCCTCACGGATGGCATTGCAATCACTGGCCCCACGCTGGGCCCCAGACTTCTCCGATCAGGTCCCTTCTAAGATCCCTCCATTCCAACAGCCTAATCCACTTTCATTCTCAGATATATAGCTCCCTGAGCTGCTTCCCCTTTACAGTTATGGTCCCCCCAGGACCTTTGGCTACTAGCCCAGGTCTACCCCCAGGCCAGTCAAAACCCCAGGCCCTCAGCTCTTGGGTATTCTTCATGTTGGGCCCCTGGCCCTTTGACCTTTCCAGTCATGGCCCCAGCACTGACCAGTCAGGGGATGCCCAGACAGGCGAGAGTCTATGGCCTCACTCTCTCTCTCTGGGGGTCCACCTTCCAGACCCTACTAAGCAGGTAACCCACCCAGTTGTGGGGGCTAGGGGTTAAGGTGCAGGATGGTAACTGGCCTGACATTTTCTGAGGGCTCCCACACCACTGAGAACCCCACCAGGCCACCCACTCCTGGCAGGGTTCAGTTTTAGGTCATGCCCAGGACCAGGAGTCTCCTGACCATTCCCTACAGCTCCTCCCTTACCTCCAGTTGATACTGGCAGCCAGGCAATGTTGTTGTCTGGCCTCCCAGCAGAAAAATGCCCTGTTTATATGGGCAGCCCTGAATTGAAAATGGCTGCCCTAATCAGGCACCTGCTGGCTGCCGTCTTCTGGCCCTTAAGGTGGCAGGCACAAACAGTGCCCTGCCACAGTACCCAACACTTTGAATCTGCCTATCTGTATTGTGAGCTCCCTCAGAGTAATACCACCCATAGCCAGGAGTGATCAGTTTCTATTATCCAGCATATGAGCCATTATTTACCCATAAACAAACCTAGTGTTCTCTGTTGAGCCATTGTTAGTTCTCTACAAAAAACCCCTGCCCAAGCTGAAGTCCCTGTCCTGATGCTTGGAACAAAAAGCTGTACCAGTTCCACTCCTTTTTCAGCCTGGAATCCCTTCATCAATCATGCTGAGGACTCTGCCTGTCTGCAAACTCCAACAAACACCTGGGAACCTCGACTGGTTCAAGCTTTGCTGAGTGGTGAGACCCCAACACTCTCTGTCTCTGTCTCTCTCAGACTTTTGCTTTCTTACTTCAGGTACAGTTTTCTAAACCTGACTTTTGCTGATCACTCTCTCTCTCTCTTACTCCAAGAACTGGACTTTTACTCTCTTACTCCAGGCACAGCTTCCTAAACCTGACTTTTGCTAATCAAGTTTGAGCTAGGCTTCCCCAAATACCTAACTGAAACTATGTAATATTGTAACTGTTTTATTTGTCTCTCTTGTATGTCTGTTACTAGTGGTATCATCATAAGTTCATATACGTGGCAATAAATAACTTTTATGGTCAAGCTGGTTGCTATACTCTCTCTCTGAATCTCACTTGCCCTTTCTTCCCTTTGAGCTCCCCGTTTGCTGTGCAACAATGCTTCTTTTACCTAAGCCAAAGATCCCTGTAATGCCCAAAACTACGGTGGGGTCTGCTCATCATGGGAGTTACTACTAGGACCATTGTGACAACAGATTGGGATGTGCGGAGTTTTGAGGCACATGAGGGTATTAGCTGAAAGACCCAGCCTGCTCAGATGTATTGTTAGAGTGTGTGTGTGTGTGTCTAACTGCATTTATTATTGTCCTGCTGAAATAAGGGATGAACTGAGTTCAAGGAACATGACAGTGTCAGCCTGTCAATGCTGAATAGTCCAGCCTGACTCAGATGCGCTCTGTTAACTCATGTGCTTGTGTCTGACTGCATTTTATTGTTGCCCTGATGAACTGAGTTCGGGGCATATGAGGGTGTTAGCCTGTCAATGCTAAATAACCCAGCCTCATTCAGGCATGTCCTGTTAATCTGTGTGTGTACGCATGTATATGTGTTTAACTGATTCGGTGGTTGGAGGAATCCAGTCCCATTGAAACAGTCCTGCAAGATAGCTCCACGGGGGGGGGTGAGGACTTGCAGAAGGGAGAGATACAGCTCCATATAGCAACACAAGTAACACAAGCAGCACATTGATAGAATTACAGAGACACCAAAAATGTACCCGTAATAAATGAGCACACCCCAAATTGACAGACAAATCTGGTAACGTAAGCTTGTGGGGCATGCGATAGCTTTGAGCACTGCCGGGGCAGGCTCAAGGCCGGAGCAGCTGTTGATCCTGGCATGGGCAGAGTATAAGACCAGGGTCCAGGGGCCCAGCACCCAAACAGCCCAACATCAAGGACCAAACACCTGTGAGGCTTGTGGCATGGTGTAGGGGGAAGTAAGGAGCCCTAAAGGTGATCAGTGCCTGGCAAGGGCACACGCAGGCTGAGAAGGCCTGCTGGTCTGAGGCGTAAGACTAACTGAAGGGACTTGGGGGGGGGTTGGGAATCCCAGGGTGACTGACATAAGCTCAGGCTCACATAGAGCTCTCAGGGAGCCTCCCTCTTATAATCTTTAATAAGATCAAGACATGACAGGAAAGATGCAAGGAAAGGGCTGAAGCCAGGCCTGAGCCAAGCAGGGACCAGAGGGCCACCATGGGATATCACATCTGCCCTGTGGTCACAGACCTGCTACAGTTGGGCACTGAAGTTCCATACTCAGTCAATAGGAAAAATTAGGTTCCTTTAATAGATTATCCAGAATGCCTGAATCCTGGGCAGAAAGTCCCTAGAACTATACAATAGGAAATGCTGTGTATGGGGCTGTGAACATCTAGCCCTTGTAGGAGTTCCAATTGTGCTAGGCCATAGTGTGAGAGGGGAGGCAGAAGCCCCTCTCCCAACATGTCCCGAGACCCCACCTGACAAACACCAATACTCACGGCAGAGTCCGGGACGAGCGGCAGCTGCAGGAAAAAGCCAGCGCAGACTCAGCAGTTCCCCAGCTGCCTGAGCCTGCCAATCGGCAAGCCCCGGGGGCCGGACCAAGAGGCAGCACGGGACAATCAAAATGCAGCTGGGGAGAGACCCAGCTGCCTGGACAAGGAGAGGGAGAATGCCGGCATGGGAAGACTGGCTGCCGGCAGGGAGAGGCGGATGACAGAGCCAGGCAGAGGAGAGTGGAACACCAGCAGGGGAAGACCAGCTGTTGGTAGGGAGATGCAGGCGACAGAGCTTGTTACAAGCGGTGGAGTGGGGCACAGGGTGAGAAGCCCCAACAGCCAGCATGGAGACCTGGTGGAGAAAACTCCAGGTCTGGGTTCAGGGAGCCGAAGCCTGCTGGAGAGTCACGTCAGGGAGGAGGAAAGCGTCCTCACCATCACGGGCGAAGACCCAGCTGCTCTGGTGAGTCCAGGTACTGTGACGGGAAAGGGTGGTGAGCAATGGCAGAACCATGTGGGCAGTCTGGTGAAGAAGGAAGAGCAGGCAGCAACTGGCCCAGAGCCCAGCAGGGGAGGGGCAAGTCCCGCCAGGTGTTGGGATCAGGAGAGATTAACTGCTAGCCTGCCAGTACCTGGGAAGGGTACCCAGAGAGACGGGCAAAACTCCTTCTCTTGTCCCAGGGAGGCAGAAGGGTTCTGGGGGTCAGGGTCCTGGGCCCTCCATCAGCAGATGCTGAACATCTCTTGAGTTAAGCCTTTTCCCTAAATTATTGTTAACTCCAGACTGGGGCATGTTTAGTTGTATGAAGGTTGGTTCAAAAAACAGGAATTGATTCGGGTGCAATTTGATGGCCAAACAGACCCGACCCCAATTGTGGTGGCCCTATCAGGTGAGAAGATCTCATCCCGAGGAGGATTATAAGATGCCGGAACATCCCAGGCCATGGATGTGGTAAGGGTGGGGTAAAGGGGAGGTTTGGATCCCCACAAAGAAAGACCAGGGTCACAACCGCTCTGGGACCACCAACAAGGAACTGCCTCCCCATCTATTAACATCGAAGTCATGGCAGGCAACTAGGGGCAGCGCTCAAAAACATGTAGGTGGCCCCAAAGTACAGTCTCACCCTGATGTCACTAGGGAAGAAGGCACCGACCAGAAAGGGGCCAAAGCCTTACAGCACCTACTAGCGACACATAGTTATATTAAGCTATAGTAAACTATACTGATGACAAGCAGGATGGGAGAAAGAGGCCTCGTGATCACTGGGTGACTTGATAAGAAAGAAGGGGGGAAAAAACAGCCTGCTGTTGAGCAAAAAGTCACTGATTGAAAGAAGGAAATACAAAAACAGCAGCTGAAACTCAAGTACAACTGTAAACAGTAAGAACTTGGTAATGAGACAAACAAGAAACAGTTTAAACTTTGCAAATGAACAAACTGGCAGGCTTTAAACTAGGTTCATTGGGGGAAGGGGAATATGAAGGAGGAGGAAGCCTTGGACCGCTAAACCAAGCAGCACTCACAAGTACAGCCCAGCCTAGAACGATGAGTGGAACATATACACAGGTAAGCAACAGGGGCCAGGGCAATGCTGTGATTAGGGTCCAGTGCACACATCCACAGGAGGCCTCAAATGCCTCTACACAAATGCTCGTAGTATGGGAAACAAGCAGGAGGAACTTACCCTCCTCCTAGCTGACACCAAACCAGACATAGTGGGGATCACTGAAACGTGGTGGGACTCAACACATGACTGGGCGGTGAATATCAAGGGCTATAGGCTGTTCAGGAGGGATAGGACAGGAAGGAAAAGTGGGGGCGTGGCGCTCTACATTAAGGAGGAATACACATCCTTGTCAATTAGTAAATAATCTGAGGAGGGGCACTCTGAAGTGCTCTGGGTTAGAATACAAGGCAGTCAAGGGGAAAGAGACTTAACGGTGGGGGTCTACTATAGACCACCCAACCAAGGGGAAGAGCTAGACCAGGAATTCTTAAGTCAGCTCACAGAGGTAGTTAGGTCAAAGGATGTGGTCATCATGGGTGACCTGAACTTTCCAGACATCTGCTGGGAAGAGCAGTCACCCAGGTCTGACTGCTCACATAGGTTCCTAGCTAGAATGCAGGACTTCCATCTAACCCAGGAGGTGCACAGCCCCACCAGGGGAGATGCCTTGTTGGACCTTGTGCTGGCCACAGGTGACGACCTGGTGAGGGGGCTGCAGGTGCTCGACCACCTGGGCGACAGTGATCATCGCCTGCTGGAATTCACCATCCAGCGCAAGGTGGCAAAGGCCTGCAGCAAGGCAGCAGCTCTAGATTTCAGGAGGGAGGACTTCAATGAACTAAGGAGAATAGTCAGGGAAGCACTGAGGTCCCGGAGCGGAGGGGAGCCAGGTGTCCAAGAAGAGTGGTCGCTCCTTAAGGAGACGATCCTCCAAGCCCAAAGGGAGGTAATCCCAACACGGATCAAAGGGGGAAGGAGGGTGCAAAAGCCCCCATGGCTCACCAAAAGTATTCAGGAATGTCTTCTAGCTAAAAGGGAGGCGCACACCCAATGGAAGGGAGGGGCCATCACCAGGGAGGATTATACTGCGGTTGCTCAGGGATGCAGGGGGGCAGTCAGGAAGGCCAACGCGGAGATGGAACTGGGACTAGCTTCCCAGATCAAAGACAACAAGAAGTCCTTTTTTAAATACATAGGGGGCAAAAAGGAGGTTCTGGGTAATGTGGGGCCCCTGCAGGACACGCTAGGAAATTTGGTCGTCACACCAGACAACAAAGCCAGTATATTTAACAATTTCTTTGCCTCCATTTCCCTGAGCAGGGACCGGAACAGTCACCCCCCTTCTGGGCCCCGCTTAGACCTCAGGGGAGGTGCAACTAGGCCAAGGGTTCTGCAGGGCTCAGTCCTCTGGCCCGCACTGTTCAACACCTTCATCAGTGACTTGGATGAAGGGGTAAATAGCACCCTGTTCAAATTTGCTGATAACACTAAGATGTGGGGGGACATGGGCACACTAGAAGGGAGGAATAGGCTGCAATCGGACCTAGACAAGTTACAGGCATGCGTGGATGAGAATAGGATGGTATTCAACACCAACAAGTGCAAGGAGCTGCACCTGGGGAGGAACAACCAGCACCATACCTACAAGCTGGGGAACTCCCTTCTCATCAGTACAGAGGCAGAAAAGTATCTTGGAGTCATCATTGATGCCAAGATGAACGTGGGCCGGCAGTGTGGGGATGCAGTCAGGAAGGCCAAGCACACCTTGTCGTGCATCCACAGATGCATCTCAAGCATGTCCAGGGAGGTGATACTCCCCCTCTGTGCAGCACTAGTCAGGACGCAGTTGGAGTACTGCAACCAGCTGGCTGCAAGGCCCCATTCGCTTACCTGTGGTTGACCTGGTGGCTGCAAGGCCCCATTCACTTGCCTGGGGTTGACCTGGGCTTCAAAAGTCCCCCTAGGCATTCCTGGGGTTGACCTGGTGCCCGGACTTGCGGCCGCCCGGGGCTTCACTCCCAAACAACCACTGGGAGTGCGGACGCAGGACCCGCACAAGAGCCAGGGGCTTAAGCCTTCATCAAGTGCCCCCCGCACCTGGGCTTAATCCTCCAAGGAGTGCCCCACCACAGCTGCGCCAGGCCCCATTCTCTTGCCTGGGCTTGACCCTGTGGCTGAAAGCCCCATCCACTTGCATTGGGTTGACCTGGTGGCTCCAGGGCCCCATAGTCTTGCAGGGAGTTGACCTGGTGGCGGCAAGGCCCCATTTGCTTGCCTGGGGTGGACCTGGTTGCTGCAAGGCCCCATTCACTTGCCTGGGGTTGACCTGGTGGCTGCAAGGCCCCATTCACTTGCCTGGGGTTGACCTGGTGGCTGCAAGATCCCATTTGCTTGCCTGGGGTTGACCTGGGCTTCAAAAGTCCCCCTAGGCATGCCTGGGGTTGACCTGGTGCCTGGACTTGCTGCCGCCCGAGGCTTCAATCCCAAACAACCACCGGGAGTGCGGAGGCAGGACCTGCACAAGCGCCAGGGGCTTAATCCTCCATCAGGTGCTTCCCCTACCCGGGTTTAAGCCTCCAAGGATTGCCCGACCCACCTGCGCCAGGCCCCATTCTCTTGCCTGGGGTTGCCCTGGTGGCTGCAAGGCCCCATTCACTTACCTGGGGTTGACCTGGTTGCTGCAAGGCCCCATTCGCTTAGCATTGAGTTGACCTGGAGTCTGGAAGGACCCATTCGATTGCCTGGGGTTGACCTGGTGGCTGCAGGGCCCCATAGGCTTGCAGGGGGTTGACCTGGTGGCTGCAAGGCCCCATTCACTTGCCTAGGGTGGACCTGCTGGCTGCAAGGCCCCATTCACTTGCCTGGGGTGGACCTGGGCTTCAAAAGTCCCCCTAGGCATTACTGGGGTTGACCTGGTGCCTGGACTTGCTGCCGCCGGGGGCTCCACTCCCAAACCGGCAGTGCGGAGGCAGCACCCGCACACCGCCAGGGGCTTAAGCCTCCATCAATTGCCCTCCGCCCGGGCTAAAGCCTCCAAGGAGTGCCCGACCCACCTGGGCCAGGCCCCATTCGCTTGCCTGGGGTTGACCTGGTGGCTGCAAGGCCCCACTCGCTTACCTAGGGTTGAGCTGGTGGCTGCAAGGCCCCATTGGCTTGCCTGGGGTTGACCTGGTGGCTGCAGGGCCCCATTTACTTACCTGGGTTGACCTTGTGGCTGCAAGGCCCCATTCGCTTACCTCAGGTTAACCTGCTGGCTGCAAGGCCCCATTCACTTGCCTGGGGTGGACCTGGTGACTGCAAGGCCCCATTTGCTTGCCTGGGGTTGACCTGGGCTCCAAAAGTCCCCCTAGGCATGCCTAGGGTTGACCTGGTGCCCAGACATGCTGCCGCCCGGGGCTTCACTCCCAGAAAACCACCGGGACTGCGGAGGCAGGACCTGCACAAGCGCCAGGGGCTTAAGCCTCCATGAAGTGCCCCCCGCACCTGGGCTTAAGCCTCCAAAGAGTGCCCCCCCACAGCTGCGCCAGGCCCCATTCTCTTGCCTGGGCTTGACCTGGTGACTGAAAGCCCCATGCCCTTGCACTGGGTTGACCTGGTGCCTGCAGGGCCCCATAGGCTTGCAGGGGGTTGACGTGGTGGCTGCAAGGCCCCATTGGCTTATCTGGGGACGGCCTGGTGGCTGCAAGGTCCCATTTGCTTGCCTGGGGTTGACTTCGTGGCTGCAGGGCCACATAGGCTTGCAGGGGGTTGACCTGGTGGCTACAAGGCCCCATTCGCTTGCCCGGGGTTGACCTGGTGTCTGCAAGTCCCCTTTCGCTTGTCTGGGGTTGACCAGCTGGCTGCAAGGCCCCATTCTCTTAACTCAGGTGAACCTGGTGGCTGCAAGGCCCCATTCGCTTGCCTGGGGGTGACCTGGTGGCTGCAGGGCCCCATAGGCTTGTGGGGGGTTGACCTGGTGGCTAGAAGGCCCCATTCGCTTGCCTGTGGTGGACCTGCTGGCTGCAAGGCCCCATTCACTTGCCTGGGGTGGACCTGGTGACTTCAAGGCCCCATTCGCTTGCTCGGGGTTGACCTGGTGTCTGCAAGTCCCCATTCGCTTGCCTGGGGTTGACGTGGTGGCTGCAGGGCCCCATAGGCTTGCAGGGGGTTGACCTGGTGGCTGCAAGGCCCCATTCACTTGCCTGGGGTGGACCTGCTGGCTGCAAGGCCCCATTCACTTGCCTGGGGTGGACCTGGTGGCTGAAAGGCCACATTCGCTTGCCTGGGGTTGACCTGGGCTTCAAAAGTCCCCCTAGGCATTACTGGGGTTAACCTGGTGCCTGGACTTGCTGCCGCCGGGGGCTCCACTCCCAAACCGGCAGTGCGGAGGCAGCACCCGCACACCGCCAGGGGCTTAAGCCTCCATCAAGTGCCCTCCGCCCGGGCTTAAGTCTCCAAGGAGTGCCCGACCCACCTGGGCCAGGCCCCATTCGCTTGCCTGGGGTTGACCTGGTGGCTGCAAGGCCCCACTCGCTTACCTAGGGTTGAGCTGGTGGCTGCAAGGCCCCATTGGCTTGCCTGGGGTTGACCTGGTGGCTGCAGGGCCCCATTCGCTTGCCTGGGGTAGACCTGCTGGCTGCAAGGCCCCATTCACTTGCCTGGGGTTGACCTGGTGACTGCAAGGCCCCATTCGCTTGCCTGGGGTTCACCTGCTGGCTGCAAGGCCCCATTCTCTTACCTCGGGTTAACCTGGTGGCTGGAAGGCCCCATTCGCTTGCCTGGGGTGAGCTGGTGGCTGGAGGGCCCCAGAGGCTTGCAGGGGGTTGACCTCGTGGCTGAAAGGCCCCATTCGCATTCCCGGGGTTGACCTGGTGGTGTAAGGCCCCATGCGCTTGCATGGGCTTGATCTGGGCTCCAAAAGTCCCCTTAGGCATGCCTGGGGTTGACCTGGTGCCTGCAGGGCCACATAGGTTTGCAGGGGGTTGACCTGGTGGCTACAAGGCCTCATTCACTTGCCTGGGGTGGAGCTGGTGGCTGCAAGGCCCCATTCACTTGCTTGGGGTTGACCTGGTGGCTGCAAGGCCACATTCACTTGCCTGGGGTTGACCTGGTGGCTGCAAGGCGCCATTCGCTTGCCTGGGTTTGACCTGGGCTCCGAAAGTGCCCCTAGGCATGCCTGGGTTTGACCTGGTGGCCGGACTTGCTGCCGCCCGGGGCTTCACTCCCAAACAACCACCGGGAGTGCGAAGGCAGGACCTGCAGAACCGCCAGGGGCATAAGCCTCCATCAGGTGCCTCCCCCACCCGGGCTTAAGCCTCCAAGGACTGCCCGACCCACCTGTAGCCAGGCCCCGTTCGCTTGCCTGGGGTTGCCCTGGTGGCTGCAAGGCCCCATTCACTTACCTGGGGTTGAGCTGGTTGCTGCAAGGCCCCAGTCGCTTGCATTGAGTTGACCTGGAGTCTGGAAGGACCCATTCGCTTGCCTGGGGTTGACCTCGTGGCTGTAGGACCACATGGGCTTGCAGGGGGTTGACCTGGTGGCTGCAGGGCCCCATAGGCTTGCCCGGGGTTGACCTGGTGGCTGCAAGGCCCCATTCACTTGCCTGAGGTTTACCTGGTGGCTGCAGGGCCCCATTTTCTTGCCTGGAGTTGACCTGGTGGCTGCAAGGCCCCATTCGCTTGTATTGGGGGTTGACCTGGTTGCTGCAGGGCCCCATAGGCTTGCAGGGTGTTGACTGCCTGCTGCAAGGCCCCATTCTCTTAACTCGGGTGAACCTGGTGGCTCCAAGGCCCCATTGGCTTGCCTGGGGTTGACCTGGTGGCTGCAGGGCCCCATAGGCTTGCAGGGGATTGACCTGGTGGCTGCAAGGCCCCACTCACTTACCTAGGGTTGACCTGGTGGCTGCAAGGCCCCATTGGCTTTCCTGTGGTTGACCTCGTGGCTGCAGGCCCCCATTTACTAACCCTGGTTGACCTTGTGGCTGCAAGGCCCCATTCGCTTACCTCGGGTTAACCTGGTGGCTGCAAGGCCCAATTCACCTGCCTGGGGTTAACCTGGTGGCTGCAGGGCCCCATAGGCTTGTGGGGGGTTGACCTGGTGGTGCAAGGCCCAATACGCATTCCCGGGGTTGACCTGGGCTGGTGCAAGGCCCCATGCGCTTGCCTGGGCTTGACCTGGGCTCCAAAAGTTCCCCTAGGCATGCCTGGGGTTGACCTGCTGGCTGCAGGGCCCCATAGGCTTGCAAAGGCCCCATGCGCTTGCCTGGGCTTGACCTGGGGTCCAAAAGTCCCCCTAGGCATGCCTGGGGTTGACCTGGTGGCTGCAGGAACCCATAGGCTTGCAGGGGGTTGACCTGGTCGCTACAAGGCCCCATTCGCTTGCCTGGGGTGTACCTGCTGCCTGCAAGGCGCCATTCACCTGCCTGGGTTTGACCTGGTGGCTGCAAGGCCCCATTCACTTGCCTGGGGTAGAGCTGGTGACTGGAAGGCCCCATTCGCTTGCCTGGGGTTGACCTGGTTGCTGCAGGGCCCCATAGGCTTGCAGGGTGTTGACCTGGTGGCTGAAAGGCCCCTTTCCCATTCCCAGGGTTGACCTGGTGGTGCAAGGCCCCATGCGCTTGCCTGGGCTTGACCTGGGCTCCAAAAGTCCCCCTAGGCATGCCTGGGGTTGACCTGGTGGCTACAGGGCGACATAGGTTTGCAGGGGGTTGACCTGGTGGCTACAAGGCCCTATTCGCTTGCCTGGGGTGCACCTGCTGGCTGCAAGGCCCCATTCACTTGCCTGGGGTTGAGCTGGTGGCTGCAGAGCCCCATTCACTTGCCCGGGGTTGACCTGGTGTCTGGAAGTCCCCTTCCGCTTGTCTGGGGTTGACCATCTGGCTGCAAGACCCCATTCTCTTACCTCGGATTAACCTGGTGGCTGCAAGGCCCCATTCACTTGCCTGAGGTTGACCTGCTAGCTGCAAGGCCCCATTCACTTGCCTGAGGTTTACCTGGTGGCTGCAGGGCCCCATTTTCTTGCCTGGGGTTGACCTGGTGGCTGCAAGGCCCCATTCGCTTGTATTGGGTTGTCATGGTGGCTTCAAGGCCCCGTAGGCTTGCCTGGGGTTGACCTGGTGGTTGCAAGGCCCCATTGGCTTATCTGGGGAAGGCCTGGTGGCTGCAAGGCCCCATTTGTTTGCCTGGGGTTGACTTCGTGGCTGCAGGGCCACATAGGCTTTCAGGGGGTTGACCTGGTGGCTACAAGGCCCCATTCGCTTGCCCGTGGTTGACCTGGTGTCTGCAAGTCCACTTTCGCTTGTCTGGGGTTGACCAGCTGGCTGCAAGGCCCCATTCTCTTAACTCGGGTGAACCTGGTGGCTGCAAGGCCCCATTCGCTTGCCTGGGGGTGACCTGGTGGCTGCAGGGCCCCATAGGCTTGCAGGGGATTGACCTGGTGGCTGCAAGGCCGCATTCGCATTGCCAGGGTTGTCCTGGTGGTGCAAGGCCGCGTGCGCTTACCCGGGCTTGACCTGGGCTCCAAAAGTCCCCCTAGGCATGCCTGGGGTTGACCTGGTGTCTGCAAGTCCCCATTCGCTTGCCTGGGGTTGACCTGGTGGCTGCAGGGCCCCATAGGCTTGGAGGGGGTTGACCTGGTGGCTGCAAGGCCCCATTCACTTGCCTGGGATGGACCTGCTGGCTGTCAGGCCCCATTCACTTGCCTGGGGTGGACCTGGTGGCTGAAAGGCCACATTCGCTTGCCTGGGGTTGACCTGGGCTTCAAAAGTCCCCCCAGGCATTACTGGGGTTGACCTGGGGCCTGGACTTGCTGCCGCCGGGGGCTCCACTCCCAAACCGGCAGTGCGGAGGCAGCACCCGCACACCGCCAGGGGCTTAAGCCTCCATCAAGTGCCCTCCGCTCGGGCTTAAGCCTCCAAGGAGTGCCCGACCCACCTGGGCCAGGCCCCATTCGCTTGCCTGGGGTTGACCTGGTGGCTGCAAGGCCCCACTCGCTTACCTAGGGTTGAGCTGGTAGCTGCAAGGCCCCATTGGCTTGCCTGGGGTTGACCTGGTGGCTGCAGGGCCCCATTTACTTACCTGGGTTGACCTTGTGGCTGCAAGGCCCCATTCGCTTACCTCAGGTTAACCTGCTGGCTGCAAGGCCCCATTCACTTGCCTGGGGTGGACCTGGTGACTGCAAGGCCCCATTTGCTTGCCTGGGGTTCACCTGGGCTCCAAAAGTCCCCCTAGGCATGCCTAGGGTTGACCTGGTGCCCAGACATGCTGCCGCCCGGGGCTTCACTCCCAGACAACCACCGGGAGTGCGGAGGCAGGACCTGCACAAGCGCCAGGGGCTTAAGCCTCCATAAAGTGCCCCCCGCACCTGGGCTTAAGGCTCCAAAGAGTGCCCCCCCACAGCTGCGCCAGGCCCCATTCTCTTGCCTGGGCTTGACCTGGTGACTGAGAGCCCCATGCCCTTGCACTGGGTTGACCTGGTGGCTGCAGGGCCCCATAGGCTTGCAGGGGGTTGACGTGGTGGCTGCAAGGCCCCATTCGCTTGACTGGGGTGGACCTGGTTGCTGCAAGGCCCCATTCGCTTGCCTGGGGTTGCCCTGGTGGCTGCAAGGCTCCATTCGCTTGCCTTGGGTTGACCTGGGCTTCAAAAGTCCCCCTAGGCATGCCTGGGGTTGACCTGGTGCCCGGACTTGCTGCCACCCGGGGCTTCACTGCCAAACAGCCACCGGTAGTGCAGAGGCAGGACCTGAACAAGCGCCAGGGGCTTAAGCCTCCATCAGGTGCCTCCCCCACCCAGGCTTAAGCGTCCAAGGACTGCCCGACCCACCTGGGCCAGGCCCCATTCGCTTGCCTGGGGTTGCCCTGGTGGCTGCAAGGCCCCATTCACTTACCTAGGGTTGACCTGGTGGCTGCAAGGCCCCATTGGCTTTCCTGGGGTTGACCTCGTGGCTGCAGTCCCCCATTTACTAACCCTGGTTGACCTTGTGGCTGCAAGGCCCCATTCGCTTACCTCGGGTTAACCTGCTGGCTGCAAGGCCCCATTCACCTGCCTGGGGTTGACCTGGCTGGCTGCAGGGACCCGTAGGCTTGCGGGGGGTTGACCTGGGCTCCAAAAGTCCCCCTAGGCATGCCTAGGGTTGACCTGGTGGCTGCAGGGCGACATAGGTTTGCAGGGGGTTGACCTGGTGGCTACAAGGCCCTATTCGCTTGCCTGGGGTGCACCTGCTGGCTGCAAGGCCCCATTCACTTGCCTGCTGTTGACCTGGTGGCTGCAGAGCCCCATTCACTTGCCCGGGGTTGACCTGGTGTCTGGAAGTCCCCTTCCGCTTGTCTGGGGTTGACCATCTGGCTGCAAGACCCTATTCTCTTACCTCGGATTAACCTGGTGGCTGCAAGGCCCCATTCACTTGCCTGAGGTTGACCTGCTAGCTGCAAGGCCCCATTCACTTGCCTGAGGTTTACCTGGTAGCTGCAGGGCCCCATTTTCTTGCCTGGGGTTGACCTGGTGGCTGCAAGGCCCCATTCGCTTGTATTGGGTTGTCATGGTGGCTTCAAGGCCCCGTAGGCTTGCCTGGGATTGACCTGGTGGTTGCAAGGCCCCATTGGCTTATCTGGGGACGGCCTGGTGGCTGCAAGGCCCCATTTGCTTGCCTGGGGTTGACTTCGTGGCTGCAGGGCCACATAGGCTTGCAGGGGGTTGACCTGGTGGCTACAAGGCCCCATTCGCTTGCCCGTGGTTGACCTGTTGTCTGCAAGTCCCCTTTCGCTTGTCTGGGGTTGACCAGCTGGCTGCAAGGCCCCATTCTCTTAACTCGGGTGAACCTGGTGGCTGCAAGGCCCCATTCACTTGCCTGGGGGTGACCTGGTGGCTGCAGGGCCCCATAGGCTTGTGGGGGATTGACCTTGTGGCTAGAAGGCCCCATTCGCTTGCCTGTGGTGGACCTGCTGGCTGCAAGGCCCCATTCACTTGCCTGGGGTGGACCTGGTGACTTCAAGGCCCCATTCGCTTGCTCGGGGTTGACCTGGTGTCTGCAAGTCCCCATTCGCTTGCCTGGGGTTGACGTGGTGGCTGCAGGGCCCCATAGGCTTGCAGGGGCTTGACCTGGTGGCTGCAAGGCCCCATTCACTTGCCTGGGGTGGACCTGCTGGCTGCAAGGCCCCATTCACTTGCCTGGGGTGGACCTGGTGGCTGAAAGGCCACATTCGCTTGCCTGGGGTTGACCTGGGCTTCAAAAGTCCCCCTAGGCATTACTGGGGTTGACCTGGTGCCTGGACTTGCTGCCGCCGGGGGCTCCACTCCCAAACCGGCAGTGCGGAGGCAGCACCCGCACACCGCCAGGGGCTTAAGCCTCCATCAAGTGCCCTCCGCCCGGGCTTAAGCCTCCAAGGAGTGCCCGACCCACCTGGGCCAGGCCCCATTCGCTTGCCTGGGGTTGACCTGGTGGCTGCAAGCCCCACTCGCTTACCTAGGGTTGAGCTGGTGGCTGCAAGGCCCCATTGGCTTGCCTGGGGTTGACCTGGTGGCTGCAGGGCCCCATTCGCTTGCCTGGGGAGACCTGCTGGCTGCAAGGTCCCATTCACTTGCCTGGGGTTGACCTGGTGGCTGCAAGGCCCCATTCGCTTGCCTGGGGTTGACCTGTGCTTCAAAAGCTTCCCTCGGCATGCCTGGGGCTGACCTGGTGCCCGGACTTGCTGCCGACTGGGGCTTCACTCCCAAACAGCCACCGGGAGTGCGGTGGCAGGACCTGCACAAGCGCCAGGGGCTTAATCCTCGATCAGGTGCCTCCCCCACCAGGGCTTAAGCCTCCAAGGATTGCCCGACCCACCTGTGCCAGGCCCCATTCGCTTGCCTGGGGTTGCCCTGGTGGCTGCAAGGCCCCATTCACTTACGTGGGGTTGAGCCGGTTGGTGCAAGGCCCCATTCGCTTGCATTGAGTTGACCTGGAGTCTGCAAGGACCAATTCGCTTGCCTGGGGTTTGCCTTGTGGCTGAAGGGCCCCATAGGCTTGCAGGGGGTTGACCTGGTGGCCAGAAGGCCCCATTCGCTTGCCCGGGGTTGACCTGGTGGTGCGAGGCCCCATTCTCTTACCTCGGGTTAACCTGGTGGCTGCAAGGCCTCATTCGCTTTCCTGGGGTTGAGCTGGTTGCTGCAAGGCCCGATTCGCTTGCATTGAGTTGACCTGGAGTCTTCAAGGACTCATTCGCTTGACTGGGGTTGACCTTGTGGCTGCAGGGCCCCAGAGGCTTGCAGGGGGTTGACCTGGTGGCTGCAAGGCCCCATTCGCATTCCCGGGGTTGACCTGGTGGTGCAAGGCCCCATGCTCTTGCATGGGCTTGACCTGGGTTCCAAAAGTCCCCGAAGGCATGCCTGGTGTTGACCTGGTGGCTGCAGGGCCCCATAGGTTTGCAGGGGGTTGACCTGGTGGGTAGAAGGCCCCATTCGCTTGCCTGGGGTGGAACTGGTGGCTGCAAGGCCCCATTTACTTGCCTGGGGTTGACCTGGTGGCTGCAAGGCCACATTCACTTGCGTGGGGTTGACCTGGTGGCTGCAAGGCACCATTCGCTTGCCTGGGTTTGACCTGGGCTCCGAAAGTGCCCCTAGGCATGCCTGGGTTTGACCTGGTGCCCGGAATTGCTGCCCCCCGGGGGTTCAATCCCAAACAACCACCGGGAGTGCGGAGGCAGGACCTGCAGAACCGCCAGGGGCATAAGCCTCCATCAGCTGCCTCCCCCGCCTGGGCTTAAGCCTCCAAGGACTGACCTACCCACCTGGGCCAGGCCCCATTCGCTTGCCTGGGGTTGCCCTGGTGGCTGCAAGGCCCCATTCACTTACCTGGGGTTGAGCTGGGTGCTGCAAGGCCCCAGTCACTTGCATTGAGTTGACCTGGAGTCTGCAAGGACCCATTCGCTTGCCTGGGGTTAACCTCGTGGCTGTAGGACCACATAGGCTTGCAGGGGGTTGACCTGGTGGCTACAAGGCCCCTTTCACTTCTCTGGGGTTCACCAGCTGGCTGCAAGACCCCATTCTCTTACCTCAGGTTAACCTGGTGCCTTCAAGGCCCCATTCACTTGCCTGAGGTTGACCTGGTGGCTGCAAGGCCCGATTCACTTGCCTGAAGGTTTACCTGGTGGCTGCAAGGCCCGTAGGCTTGCCTGGGGTTGACCTGGTGGCTGCAAGGCCCCATTGGCTTATCTGGGGACGGCCTGGTGGCTGCAAGGCCCCATTTGCTTGCCTGGGGTTGACTTCATGGCTGCAGGGCCACATAGGCTTGCAGGGGTTTGACCTGGTGGCTACAAGGCCCCATTTGTTTGCCCGGGGTTGACCTGGTGTCTGTAAGTCCCCTTTCACTTGTCTGGGGTTGACCTGCTGGCTGCAAGGCCCCATTCTCTTACCTCGGGTTAACCTGGTGGCTGCAAGGCCCCATTCCCTTGCCTGGGGTTGAGCTGGTGGCTTTACCCGGGCTTGACCTGGGCTCCAAAAGTCCCCCTAGGCATGCCTGGGGTTGACCTGGTGTCTGCAAGTCCCCATTCGCTTGCCTGGGGTTGACCTGGTGGCTGCAGGGCCCCATAGGCTTGGAGGGGGTTGACCTGGTGGCTGCAAGGCCCCATTCCCTTGCCTGGGATGGAGCTGCTGGCTGTCAAGGCCCCATTCACTTGCCTGGGGTGGACCTGGTGGCTGAAAGGCCACATTCGCTTGCCTGGGGTTGACCTGGGCTTCAAAAGTCCCCCCAGGCATTACTGGGGTTGACCTGGGGCCTGGACTTGCTGCCGCCGGGGGCTCCACTCCCAAAGAAAAGCCGGCAGTGCGGAGGCAGCACCCGCACACCGCCAGGGGCTTAAGCCTCCATCAAGTGCCCTCCGCTCGGGCTTAAGCCTCCAAGGAGTGCCCGACCCACCTGGGCCAGGCCCCATTCGCTTGCCTGGGGTTGACCTGGTGGCTGCAAGGCCCCACTGCAAGGCCCCATTCGCATTCCCGGGGTTGTCCTGGTGGTGCAAGTCCCCATGCGCTTGCATGGGCTTGACCTGGGCTCCGAAAGTCCCCTTAGGCATGCCTGGGGTTGACCTGGTGCCTGCAGGGCCACATAGGTTTTCAGGGGGTTGACCTGGTGGCTGCAAGGCCTCATTCACTTGCCTGGGCTGGAGCTGGTGGCTGCAAGGCCCCATTCACTTGCGTGGGTTTGACCTGGTGGCTGCAAGGCCCCATTCACTAGCCTGGGGTTGACCTGGTGGCTGCAAGGTCCCATTGGCTTGCCTGGGGTTGACCTGGGCTGCAAAAGTCCCCCTCGGCATGCCTGGGGTTGACCTGGTGCCCGGACTTGCTGCCACCCGGGGCTTCACTCCCAAACAGCCACCGGGAGTGCGGAGGCAGGACCTGCACAAGCGCCAGGGGCTTAATCCTCCATCAGGTGCCTCTCCCACCCGGGCTTAAGCCTCCAAGGACTGCCCGACCCACCTGTGCCAGGCCCCATTCGCTTGCCTGGGGTTGCCCTGGTGGCTGCAAGGCCCCATTCACTTACCTGGGGTTGACCTGATTTCTGCAAGGCCCCATTCGCTTGCATTGAGTTGACCTGGAGTCTGCAAGGACCCATTCGCTTGCCTGGGGTTGACCTTGTGGCTGCAGGGCCCCATAGGCTTGCAGGGGGTTGACCTGGTGGCCAGAAGGCCCCATTCTCTTGCCCGGGGTTGACCTGGTGTCTGTAAGTCCCCTTTCAGTTGTCTGGGGTTGACGTGCTGGCTGCAAGGCCCCATTCTCTTACCTCGGGTTAACCTGGTGGCTGCAAGGCCCCATTCGCTTGCCTGGGGTTGAGCTGGGTGCTGCAAGGCCCCAGTCACTTGCATTGAGTTGACCTGGAGTTTGCAAGGACCCATTCGCTTGCCTGGGGTTGACCTCGTGGCTGTAGGACCACATAGGCTTGCAGGGGGTTGACCTGGTGGCTACAAGGCCCCACTCGCTTGCCCGGGGTTGACCTGGTGTCTTCAAGTCCCCTTTCACTTCTCTGGGGTTCACGAGCTGGGTTCAAGACTCCATTCTCTTACCTCAGGGTAACCTGGTGGCTGCAAGGCCCCATTCCCCTGCCTGAGGTTGACCCGGTGTTTGCAAGGCCCCATTCACTTGCCTGAGGTTTACCTGGTGGCTGCAAGGCCCCGTAGGCTTGCCTGGGGTTGACCTGGTGGCTGCAAGGCCCCATTGGCTTATCTGGGGACGGCCTGGTGGCTGCAAGGCGCCATTCGCTTGCCTGGGGTTGACCTGGTGTCTGCAAGTGCCCTTTTGCTTGTCTGGGGTTGACCAGCTGGCTGCAAGGCCCCATTCTCTTAACTCGGGTGAACCTGGTGGCTCTAAGGCCTGATTCGCATTCCCGGGGTTGTCCTGGTGGTGCAAGGCCCCGTGCGCTTGCCTGGGCTTGACCTGGGCTCCAAAAGTCCCTCTAGGCATGCCTGGGGTTGACCTGGTGGCTGCATGGCCCCATAGGCTTGCGGGGGGTTGACCTGGTGGCTACAAGGCCCCATTCGCTTGCCTGGGGTGGACCTGCTGGCTGCAAAGCCCCATTCACTTGCCTGGGGTGGTCCTGGTGACTTCAAGGCCCCATTCGCTTGCCTGGGGTTGACCTGGGCTCCAAAAGTCCCCCTAGGCATGCCTGGGGTTGACCTGGTGCCCGGACTTGCTGCCGCCTGGGGCTTCACTCCCAAACATCCACTGGGGGTGCGGACGCAGGACCTGCACAATCGCCAGGGGCTTAAGCCTCCATCAAGTGCCCCCCCCACCTGGGCTTTAGCCTCCAAAGAGTGCCCCCCCACACCTGCGCCAGGCCCCATTCTCTTGCCTGGGCTTGACCTGGTGACTGAAAGCCCCATGCCCTTGCATTGGGTTGACCTGGTGGCTGCAGGGCCCCATAGGCTTGCAGGGGGGTGACGTGGTGGCTGCAAGGCCCCATTCGCTTGGCTGGGGTGGACCTGGTTGCTGCAAGGCCCCATTCACTTGCCTGGGGTTGACCTGGTGGCTGCAAGGCCCCATTCACTTGCCTGGGGTTGACCTGGTGGCTGCAAGGTCCCATTCGCTTGCCTGGGGTTGACCTGGGCTTCAAAAGCTTCCCTCGGCATGCCTGGGGCTGACCTGGTGCCCGGACTTGCTGCCGCCTGGGGCTTCACTCCCAAACAGCCACCGGGAGTGCGGAGGCAGGACCTGCACAAGCGCCAGGGGTTTAATCCTCGATCAGGTGCCTCCCCCACCAGGGCTTAAGCCTCCAAGGATTGCCCGACCCACCTGTGCCAGGCCCCATTCGCTTGCCTGGGGTTGCCCTGGTGGCTGCAAGGCCCCATTCACTTACCTGGGATTGAGCCGGTTGCTGCAAGGCCCCATTCGCTTGCATTGAGTTGACCTGGAGTCTGCAAGGCCCCATTCACTTGCCTGAGGTTTACCTGGTGGCTGCAAGGCCCCGTAGGCTTGCCTGGGGTTGACCTGGTGGCTGCAAGGCCCCATTCACTTGCGTGGGGTTGACCTGGTGGCTGCAAGGCCCCATTCTCTTACCTTGGGTTAACCTGGTGGCTGCAAGGCCTCATTCGCTTGCCTGGGGTTGAGCTGGTTGCTGCAAGGCCCGATTCGCTTGCATTGAGTTGACCTGGAGTCTGCAAGGACCCATTCGCTTGCCTGGGGTTGACCATGTGGCTGCAGGGCCCCAGAGGCTTGCAGGGGGTTGACCTGGTGGCTGCAAGGCCCCATTCGCATTCCCGGGGTTGACCTGGTGGTGCAAGGCCCCATGTGCTTGCATGGGCTTGACCTGGGCTCCAAAAGTCCCCGAAGGCATTCCTGGTGTTGACCTGGTGGCTGCAGGGCCCCATAGGTTTGCAGGGGGTTGACCTGGTGCGTAGAAGGCCCCATTCGCTTGCCTGGGGTGGAACTGGTGGCTGCAAGGCCCCATTTACTTGCCTGGGGTTGACCTGGTGGCTGCAAGGCCATATTCACTTGCGTGGGGTTGACCTGGTGGCTGCAAGGCGCCATTCGCTTGCCTGGGTTTGACCTGGGCTCCGAAAGTGCCCCTAGGCATGCCTGGGTTTGACCTGGTGCCCGGAATTGCTGCCCTCCGGGGGCTCAATCCCAAACAACCACCGGGAGTGCGGAGGCAGGACCTGCAGAACCGCCAGGGGCATAAGCCTCCATCAGGTGCCTCCCCCGCCCGGGCTTAAGCCTCCAAGGACTGACCTACCCACCTGGGCCAGGCCCCATTCGCTTGCCTGGGGTTGCCCTGGTGGCTGCAAGGCCCCATTCACTTACCTGGGGTTGAGCTGGGTGCTGCAAGGCCCCAGTCACTTGCATTGAGTTGACCTGGAGCCTGCAAGGACCCATTCGCTTGCCTGGGGTTGACCTCGTGGCTGTAGGACCACATAGGCTTGCAGGGGTTTGACCTGGTGGCTACAAGGCCCCACTCGCTTGCCCGGGGTTGACCTGGTGTCTTCAAGTCCCCTTTCACTTCTCTGGGGTTCACCAGCTGGCTGCAAGACCCCATTCTCTTACCTCAGGTTAACCTGGTGGCTTCAAGGCCCCATTCACTTGCCTGCGGTTGACCTGGTGTCTGCAAGGCCCCATTCACTTGCCTGAGGTTTACCTGGTGGCTGCAAGGCCCCGTAGGCTTGCCTTGGGTTGACCTGGTGGCTGCAAGGCCCCATTGGCTTATCTGGGGACGGCCTGGTGGCTGCAAGGCCCAATTTGCTTGCCTGGGGTTGACTTCGTGGCTGCAGGGCCACATAGGCTTGCAGGGGGTTGAGCTGGTGGCTACAAGGCCCCATTCGTGTGCCTGGGGTTGACCTGGTGTCTGTAAGTCCCCTTTCACTTGTCTGGGGTTGACCTGCTGGCTGCAAGGCCCCATTCTCTTACCTCGGGTTAACCTGGTGGCTGCAAGGCCCCATTCCCTTGCCTGGGGTTGAGCTGGTGGCTGCAGGGCCCCAGAGGCTTGCAGGGGGTTGACCTGGTGGCTGCAAGGCCCCATTCGCATTCCCGGGGTTGACCTGGTGGTGCAAGTCCCCATGCGCTTGCATGGGCTTGACCTGGGCTCCGAAAGTCCCCTTAGGCATGCCTGGGGTTGACCTGGTGCCTGCAGGGCCACATAGGTTTTCAGGGGGTTGACCTGGTGGCTACAAGGCCTCATTCACTTGCCTGGGGTAGAGCTGGTGGCTGCAAGGCCCCATTCACTTGCGTGGGGTTGACCTCGTGGCTGAAAGGCCCCATTCACTAGCCTGGGGTTGACCTGGTGGCTGCAAGGTCCCATTGGCTTGCCTGGGGTTGACCTGGGCTGCAAAAGTCCCCCTCGGCATGCCTGGGGTTGACCTGGTGCCCGGACTTGCTGCCGCCCGGGGCTTCACTCCCAAACAGCCACCGGGAGTGCGGAGGCAGGACCTGCACAAGCGCCAGGGGCTTAATCCTCCATCAGGTGCCTCTCCCACCCGGGCTTAAGCCTCCAAGGACTGCCCGACCCACCTGTGCCAGGCCCCATTCGCTTGCCTGGGGTTGCCCTGGTGGCTGCAAGGCCCCATTCACTTACCTGGGGTTGACCTGATTTCTGCAAGGCCCCATTCGCTTGCATTGAGTTGACCTGGAGTCTGCAAGGACCCATTCGCTTGCCTGGGGTTGACCTTGTGGCTGCAGGGCCCCATAGGCTTGCAGGGGGTTGACCTGGTGGCCAGAAGGCCCCATTCTCTTGCCCGGGGTTGACCTGGTGTCTGTAAGTCCCCTTTCAGTTGTCTGGGGTTGACCTGCTGGCTGCAAGGCCCCATTCTCTTACCTCGGGTTAACCTGGTGGCTGCAGGGCCCCATTCGCTTGCCTGGGGTTGAGCTGGGTGCTGCAAGGCCCCAGTCACTTGCATTGAGTTGACCTGGAGTCTGCAAGGGCCCATTCGCTTGCCTGGGGTTGACCTCGTGGCTGTAGGACCACATAGGCTTGCAGGGGGTTGACCTGGTGGCTACAAGGCCCCACTCGCTTGCCCGGGGTTGACCTGGTGTCTTCAAGTCCCCTTTCACTTCTCTGGGGTTCACCAGCTGGCTGCAAGACCCCATTCTCTTACCTCAGGTTAACCTGGTGGCTTCAAGGCCCCATTCACTTGCCTGAGGTTGACCTGGTGGCTGCAAGGCCCCATTCACTTGCCTGAGGTTTACCTGGTGACTGAAAGCCCCATGCCCTTGCATTGGGTTGACCTGGTGGCTGCAGGGCAACAGAGGCTTGCATTGGGTTGACCTGGTGGCTGCAGGGCAACAGAGGCTTGCAGGGGGTTGACCTGGTGGCTGCAAGGCCCCATTCGCATTCCCGGGGTTGACCTGGTGGTGCAAGGCCCCATGCGCTTGCATGGGCTTGACGTGGGCTCCAAAAGTCCCCGAAGGCATGCCTGGTGTTGACCTGGTGGCTGCAGGGCCCATAGGTTTGCAGGGGGTTGACCTGGTGGGTAGAAGACCCCATTCGCTTGCCTGGGGTGGAACTGGTGGCTGCAAGGCCCCATTTACTTGCCTGGGGTTGACCTGGTGGCTGCAAGGCCACATTCACTTGCGTGGGGTTGACCTGGTGGCTGCAAGGCGCCATTCGCATTCCCGGGGTTGACCTGGTGGTGCAAGGCCCCATGCGCTTGCATGGGCTTGACCTGGGCTCCGAAAGTCCCTCTAGGCATGCCTGGGGTTGACCTGGTGGCTGCATGGCCCCATAGGCTTGCGGGGGGTTGACCTGGTGGCTACAAGGCCCCATTCGCTTGCCTGGGGTGGACCTGCTGGCTGCGAAGCCCCATTCACTTGCCTGGGGTGGACCTGGTGACTTCAAGGCCCCATTGGCTTGCCTGGGGTTGACCTGGGCTGCAAAAGTCCCCCTCGGCATGCCTGGGGTTGACCTGGTGCCCGGACTTGCTGCCGCCCGGGGCTTCACTCCCAAACAGCCACCGGGAGTGCGGAGGCAGGACCTGCACAAGCGCCAGGGGTTTAATCCTCGATCAGGTGCCTCACCCACCAGGGCTTAAGCCTCCAAGGATTGCCCGACCCACCTGTGCCAAGCCCCATTCGCTTGCCTGGGGTTGCCCTGGTGGCTGCAAGACCCCATTCACTTACCTGGGATTGAGCCGGTTGCTGCAAGGCCCCATTCGCTTGCATTGAGTTGACCTGGAGTCTGCAAGGCCACATTCACTTGAGTGGGGTTGACCTGGTGGCTACAAGGCCCCGCTCGCTTGCCCGGGGTTGACCTCGTGGCTGTAGGACCACATAGGCTTGCAGGGGCTTGATCTGGTGTCTTCAAGTCCCCTTTCACTTCTCTGGGTTTCACCAGCTGGCTGCAAGACCCCATTCTCTTACCTCAGGTTAACCTGGTGGCTTCAAGGCCCCATTCACTTGCCTGAGGTTGACCTGGTGGCTGCAAGGCCCCATTCACTTGCCTGAGGTTTACCTGGTGGCTGCAAGGCCCCGTAGGCTTGCCTGGGGTTGACCTGGTGGCTGCAAGGCCCCATTGGCTTATCTGGGGACGGCTTGGTGGCTGCAAGGCCTCATTTGCTTGCCTGGGGTTGACTTCGTGGCTGCAGGGCCACATAGGCTTGCAGGGGGTTGACCTGGTGGCTACAAGGCCCCATTCGTTTCCCCGGGGTTGACCTGTTGTCTGTAAGTCCCCTTTCGCTTGTCTGGGGGTGACCAGCTGGCTGCAAGGCCCCATTCTCTTAACTCGGGTGAACCTGGTGGCTGCAAGGCCCCATTCGCTTGCCTGGGGTTGACCGGGTGGCTGCAGGGTCCCATAGGCTTGCAGGGGTTTGACCTGGTGGCTGCAAGGCCCCATTCGCATTTCCGGGGTTGTCCTGGTGGTGCAAGGCCCCATGCGCTTTCCTGGGCTTGACCTGGGCTCCAATAGTCACCCTAGGTATGCCTGGGGTTGACCTGGTGGCTGTAGGGCCCCATAGGCTTGCGGGGGGTTGACCTGGTGGCTACAAGGCCCCATTCGCTTGACTGAGGTGGACCTGCTGGCTGCAAGGCCCCATTCATTTGCTTGGGGTGGACCTGGTGACTTCAAGGCCCCATTCGCTTGCCTGGGGTTGACCTGGGCTCCAAGAGTCCCCCTAGGCATGCCTGGGGTTGACCTGGTGCCCAGACTTGCTGCCGCCCGGGGCTTCACTCCCAAAGAGCCACTGGGTGTGAGGACGCAGAACCCGCACAAGCGCCAGGGGCTTAAGCCTCCATCAAGTGCCCCCCCCCCCACCTGGGCTTAAGCTTCCAAAGAGTGCCCCCCCACATCTGCGCCAGGCCCCATTCTCTTGCCTGGGCTTGACCTGGTGACTGAAAGCCCCATGCCCTTGCATTGGGTTGACCTGGTGGCTGCAGGGCCCCATAGGCTTGCAGGGGGGTGACGTGGTGGCTGCAAGGCCCCATTCGCTTGGCTGGGGTGGACCTGGTTGCTGCAAGGCCCCATTCATTTGCTTGGGGTGGACCTGGTGACTTCAAGGCCCCATTCGCTTGCCTGGGGTTGACCTGGGCTCCAAGCCCCCTAGGCACCTGGGGTGCCTGCCCAGCCTGCCGCCCGGGGCTTCACTCCCAAAGAGCCACTGGGTGTGAGGACGCAGAACCCGCACAAGCGCCAGGGGCTTAAGCCTCCATCAAGTGCCCCCTCCCACCTGGGCTTAAGCTTCCAAAGAGTGCCCCCCCACATCTGCGCCAGGCCCCATTCTCTTGCCTGGGCTTGACCTGGTGACTGAAAGCCCCATGCCCTTGCATTGGGTTGACCTGGTGGCTGCAGGGCCCCATAGGCTTGCAGGGGGGTGACGTGGTGGCTGCAAGGCCCCATTCGCTTGGCTGGGGTGGACCTGGTTGCTGCAAGGCCCCATTCACTTGCCTGGGGTTGACCTGGTGGCTGCAAGGCCCCATTCACTTGCCTGGGGTTGACCTGGTGGCTGCAAGGTCCCATTCGCTTGCCTGGGGTTGACCTGGGCTTCAAAAGCTTCCCTCGGCATGCCTGGGGCTGACCTGGTGCCCGGACTTGCTGCCGCCTGGGGCTTCACTCCCAAACAGCCACCGGGAGTGCGGAGGCAGGACCTGCACAAGCGCCAGGGGTTTAATCCTCGATCAGGTGCCTCCCCCACCAGGGCTTAAGCCTCCAAGGATTGCCCGACCCACCTGTGCCAGGCCCCATTCGCTTGCCTGGGGTTGCCCTGGTGGCTGCAAGACCCCATTCACTTACCTGGGATTGAGCCGGTTGCTGCAAGGCCCCATTCGCTTGCATTGAGTTGACCTGGAGTCTGCAAGGCCCCATTCACTTGCCTGAGGTTTACCTGGTGGCTGCAAGGCCCCGTAGGCTTGCCTGGGGTTGACCTGGTGGCTGCAAGGCCCCATTCACTTGCGTGGGGTTGACCTGGTGGCTGCAAGGCCCCATTCTCTTACCTTGGGTTAACCTGGTGGCTGCAAGGCCTCATTCGCTTGCCTGGGGTTGAGCTGGTTGCTGCAAGGCCCGATTCGCTTGCATTGAGTTGACCTGGAGTCTGCAAGGACCCATTCGCTTGCCTGGGGTTGACCATGTGGCTGCAGGGCCCCAGAGGCTTGCAGGGGGTTGACCTGGTGGCTGCAAGGCCCCATTCGCATTCCCGGGGTTGACCTGGTGGTGCAAGGCCCCATGTGCTTGCATGGGCTTGACCTGGGCTCCAAAAGTCCCCGAAGGCATTCCTGGTGTTGACCTGGTGGCTGCAGGGCCCCATAGGTTTGCAGGGGGTTGACCTGGTGCGTAGAAGGCCCCATTCGCTTGCCTGGGGTGGAACTGGTGGCTGCAAGGCCCCATTTACTTGCCTGGGGTTGACCTGGTGGCTGCAAGGCCACATTCACTTGCGTGGGGTTGACCTGGTGGCTGCAAGGCGCCATTCGCTTGCCTGGGTTTGACCTGGGCTCCGAAAGTGCCCCTAGGCATGCCTGGGTTTGACCTGGTGCCCGGAATTGCTGCCCTCCGGGGGCTCAATCCCAAACAACCACCGGGAGTGCGGAGGCAGGACCTGCAGAACCGCCAGGGGCATAAGCCTCCATCAGGTGCCTCCCCCGCCCGGGCTTAAGCCTCCAAGGACTGACCTACCCACCTGGGCCAGGCCCCATTCGCTTGCCTGGGGTTGCCCTGGTGGCTGCAAGGCCCCATTCACTTACCTGGGGTTGAGCTGGGTGCTGCAAGGCCCCAGTCACTTGCATTGAGTTGACCTGGAGCCTGCAAGGACCCATTCGCTTGCCTGGGGTTGACCTCGTGGCTGTAGGACCACATAGGCTTGCAGGGGTTTGACCTGGTGGCTACAAGGCCCCACTCGCTTGCCCGGGGTTGACCTGGTGTCTTCAAGTCCCCTTTCACTTCTCTGGGGTTCACCAGCTGGCTGCAAGACCCCATTCTCTTACCTCAGGTTAACCTGGTGGCTTCAAGGCCCCATTCACTTGCCTGCGGTTGACCTGGTGTCTGCAAGGCCCCATTCACTTGCCTGAGGTTTACCTGGTGGCTGCAAGGCCCCGTAGGCTTGCCTTGGGTTGACCTGGTGGCTGCAAGGCCCCATTGGCTTATCTGGGGACGGCCTGGTGGCTGCAAGGCCCAATTTGCTTGCCTGGGGTTGACTTCGTGGCTGCAGGGCCACATAGGCTTGCAGGGGGTTGAGCTGGTGGCTACAAGGCCCCATTCGTGTGCCTGGGGTTGACCTGGTGTCTGTAAGTCCCCTTTCACTTGTCTGGGGTTGACCTGCTGGCTGCAAGGCCCCATTCTCTTACCTCGGGTTAACCTGGTGGCTGCAAGGCCCCATTCCCTTGCCTGGGGTTGAGCTGGTGGCTGCAGGGCCCCAGAGGCTTGCAGGGGGTTGACCTGGTGGCTGCAAGGCCCCATTCGCATTCCCGGGGTTGACCTGGTGGTGCAAGTCCCCATGCGCTTGCATGGGCTTGACCTGGGCTCCGAAAGTCCCCTTAGGCATGCCTGGGGTTGACCTGGTGGCTGTAGAGCCCCATAGGCTTGCGGGGGGTTGACCTGGTGGCTACAAGGCCCCATTCACTTGCCTGGGGTAGAGCTGGTGGCTGAAAGGCCCCATTCACTAGCCTGGGGTTGACCTGGTGGCTGCAAGGCCCCATTCACTTGCGTGGGGTTGACCTCGTGGCTGAAAGGCCCCATTCACTAGCCTGGGGTTGACCTGGTGGCTGCAAGGTCCCATTGGCTTGCCTGGGGTTGACCTGGGCTGCAAAAGTCCCCCTCGGCATGCCTGGGGTTGACCTGGTGCCCGGACTTGCTGCCGCCCGGGGCTTCACTCCCAAACAGCCACCGGGAGTGCGGAGGCAGGACCTGCACAAGCGCCAGGGGCTTAATCCTCCATCAGGTGCCTCTCCCACCCGGGCTTAAGCCTCCATGGACTGCCCGACCCACCTAGGCCAGGCCCCATTCGCTTGCCTGGGGTTGCCCTGGTGGCTGCAAGGCCCCATTCACTTACCTGGGGTTGACCTGATTTCTGCAAGGCCCCATTCGCTTGCATTGAGTTGACCTGGAGTCTGCAAGGACCCATTCGCTTGCCTGGGGTTGACCTTGTGGCTGCAGGGCCCCATAGGCTTGCAGGGGGTTGACCTGGTGGCCAGAAGGCCCCATTCTCTTGCCCGGGGTTGACCTGGTGTCTGTAAGTCCCCTTTCAGTTGTCTGGGGTTGACGTGCTGGCTGCAAGGCCCCATTCTCTTACCTCGGGTTAACCTGGTGGCTGCAGGGCCCCATTCGCTTGCCTGGGGTTGAGCTGGGTGCTGCAAGGCCCCAGTCACTTGCATTGAGTTGACCTGGAGTCTGCAAGGACCCATTCGCTTGCCTGGGGTTGACCTCGTGGCTGTAGGACCACATAGGCTTGCAGGGGGTTGACCTGGTGGCTACAAGGCCCCACTCGCTTGCCCGGGGTTGACCTGGTGTCTTCAAGTCCCCTTTCACTTCTCTGGGGTTCACCAGCTGGCTGCAAGACCCCATTCTCTTACCTCAGGTTAACCTGGTGGCTTCAAGGCCCCATTCACTTGCCTGAGGTTGACCTGGTGGATGCAAGGCCCCATTCACTTGCCTGAGGTTTACCTGGTGACTGAAAGCCCCATGCCCTTGCATTGGGTTGACCTGGTGGCTGCAGGGCAACAGAGGCTTGCAGGGGGTTGACCTGGTGGCTGCAAGGCCCCATTCGCATTCCCGGGGTTGACCTGGTGGTGCAAGGCCCCATGCGCTTGCATGGGCTTGACGTGGGCTCCAAAAGTCCCCGAAGGCATGCCTGGTGTTGACCTGGTGGCTGCAGGGCCCATAGGTTTGCAGGGGGTTGACCTGGTGGGTAGAAGACCCCATTCGCTTGCCTGGGGTGGAACTGGTGGCTGCAAGGCCCCATTTACTTGCCTGGGGTTGACCTGGTGGCTGCAAGGCCACATTCACTTGCGTGGGGTTGACCTGGTGGGTGCAAGGACCCATTCGCTAGCATTGGGTTGATCTGGTGCCTGCAAGGCCCCGTAGGCTTGTTTGGGTTACACCTTCTTGCTGCAAGGCCCCATTCATTTGCCTGGGGTTGACCTGGTGGCTGTAAGGCCCTGTAGGCTTGCATGAGTTACAAGTGGTGTCTGCAAGGCCCCATTCTCTTGCCTGGGGTGGACCTGGTGGCTTCAAGGCCCCGTTCTCTTTACCACGGGTTGACTTTGTGTCTGCACGGCCCCGTTAGCTTGCGGGGGTTGAGCTGGTGGCTGCAAGGCCACATTCACTTGCCTGGGGTTGACCTGGTGGCTGCAAGGCCCCATTCGCTTGCAGGGGATTGACGTGGTGGCTGCAAGGCCCCATTCACTTGGATTGGGTTGTCCTGGTGGCTGCAAGGCCCCATTCGGTTGCCTTTGGTTGACCTGGTCGCTGCAAGGCCCCATTCGCTTGCATTGGGTTCATCTGGTGCCTGCAAGGCCCCGTAGGCTTCCCTATGTTACACCTGGTGGCTGCAAGGCCCCAGTCACTTCTCTGGGGTTGACCTGGTGGCTTCTAGGACCCATTCACTTGCATTGGGTTGACCTGCTGGCTGCAAGGCCCTATTCACTTGCCTGGGGTGGAGCTGGTCACTGGATGGCCCCATTCGTTGCCTGGGGTTGACGTGGGCTCCATAAGTCCCCTTAGGCATGCCTGGGGTTGACCTGGTGGCTTCAGGGTCAAATAGGCTTGCAGGGGTTTAACCTGGTGGCTTCTAGGCCACATTCGGTTGCCTGGGGTTGACCTGGTGGCTGCAAGGCCCCATTCGCTTGCTTTGGGTTGACCTGGTGGCTGCAGAGCCCCGTAGGCTTCCAGGGGGTTGACCTGGTGTCTCCAAGGCCCCATTCCCTTACCTGGGGTTAACCTGGGCTCCAAAATCCCCCTAGGCATGCCTGTGGTTGACCTGGTACCCTGTCTTGCTCCCGCCCGGGGTTTTACTCCCTAACAACCACCGGGAGTGCGGACGCAGGACCCACACAACCCCCAGGGGCTTAAGCCTCCATCAAGTGCCCCCCCAAGAGAGCTTAAGCCTCCAAGAATTGCCCCCCGCACCTGGGCAAGGCCCCATTTGCTTGCCTGGGATTGAAATGGTGGCTGCAAGGCCCCATTCGCTTGGCTGGGGTTGACGTGATGGCTGCAAGGCCCCATTCACTTACCTGGGGTTGACCTGGTGGCTTAAAGCCCCATTCGCTTGCAGGGGTTGACCTGTTGGCTGCAAGGCCCATTCGCTTGTATTGGGTTGACCTGGTGGCTGCAAGGCCCAATTCGATTACCTGGGGTTGACCTGGTGGCTGCAAGGTCCCATTCTCCTGGCTGGGGTTCACCTGGTGACTGCTGGGCCCCATAGGCTTGCACGAGGTTGACCTGGTGCCTGCAAGGCCCCATTCGCTTACCTGGGGTTGACCTGGTGTCTGCAAGGCCTCATTCGCTTACCTTGGGTTATCCTGGTGGCTGCAAGGCCCCATTCACTTACCTGGGGTTGACCAGGTGGCTGCCAGGCCCCATTCGCTTGCCTGGGGTTAACCTGGTGGCTGCAAGGCCCCATTAGGATACCTGGGGTTGACCTGGTGGCTGCAAGGCCCCATTCGCTTGCCTGGGGTTGACCTGGGGTCTGCAAGGCCCCATTGGCTTGCAGGTTTTGACCTGTTGGCTGCAAGGCCACTTTCGCTTGCCTGGTGTTCAACTGGCCACTGCAAGGCCCCATTCGCTTGCCCGGGGTTAACCTGGTCGCTGCAAGGCCGCATTCGCTAGCATTGGGTTGATCTGGTGCCTGGAAGGCCCCGTAGGCTTGCGTGGGTTACACCTGGTGGCTGCAAGGACACAGCCACTAGCCTGTGATTCACCTTTTGGCTGCAAGTTCCCATTCAGTTGCATTGGGTTGACCTAGTGTCTGCAAGGCCCTGTAGGCTTGAGTGAGTTACAAGTGGTGGCTGCAAGGCCCCATTCGCTTGCCCGGGGTTAACCTGGTTGCTGCAAGGCCCCATTCGCTTGCATTGGGTTGATCTGGTGCCTGCTAGGCCCCGTAGGCTTCCCTGGGTTACACCTCGTGGCTGCAAGGACCCAGTCACTTGCCTGGCGTTGACCTGGTGGCTGCTAGGACCCTTTCAATTGCATGGCGTTGACCTGGTGGCTGCAAGGCCCCAATCGCTTGCATTGGGTTGACGTGGGCTCCAGAAGTCCCCTGAGGTATGCCTGCGGTAGTCGTGGTGGCTGAAGGGTCCCATAGGCTTGCAGGGGTTTAACCTGGTGGCTGCAAGGTCACATTTGGTTGCCTGGGGTTGACCTGGTGGCTGCAAGGCCCCATTTGCTTGCCTGGGGTTGACCTGGTTTCTGCAAGGCCCCGTAGGCTTGCTTGGGGTTGACCTGGTTGCTGCAACGCCCCATTCGCTTTGCTGGGGTTGAGCTGGTGGCTGCAGGGCCCCATTCGATTACTTGGGGTTGACCTGGTGGCTGGAAGGCCCGATTCACTTACCTGGGGTTGACCCGGTGTGTGCAGGGGCCCAGAGGCTTGCAGGGGGTTGACCTGTTGGCTCCAAGGCCCCATTCGCTTGCCCGTTGTTCACCTGATGGCTGCAAGGCCCCATTAGCTTACCTGGGGTTGAACTGGTGGCTGCAAGGCCCCATTCCCTTACGTGGGGTTAACCTGGGCTCCAAAATCCCCCTAGATATGCCTGTGGTTCCTGACTTGCTCCCGCCCGGGGTTTTACTCCCAAACAACCACCGGGAGTGCGGACGCAGGACCCACACAACCCCCAGAGGCTTAAGCCTCCATGAAGTGCCCCCCCAACAGAGCTTAAGCCTCCAAGAATTGCCCACCCCCACCTGGGCCAGGCCCCATTTGCTTGCCTGGGATTGAAACGGTGGCTGCGAGGCCCCATTCGCTTGGCTGGGGTTGACGTGATGGCTGCAAGGCCCCATTCACTTACCTGGGGTTGACCTGGTGGGTTAAAGCCCCATTCGCTTCAGGGGTTGACCTCTTGGCTGCAAGGCCCCATTCGCTTGTATTAGGTTGACCTGGTGTCTACAAGGCCCCTTTCTCTTTACCTGGGGATGACCTGGTGGCAGGAAGGCCGCATTCTCTTGCATTCGGTTGAGCTGGTGTCTGGAAGGCCCCATTCGCTTACCTAGGGTTGACCTGGTTGCTGCAAGGCCCCATTTGCTTGCAGGGGGTTCACCTGGTGGCTGCAAGACCACATTCACTTGCCTGGGTTTGACCTGGTGGCTGCAAGGCCCCATTCGCTTGCAGGGCATTGACCTGGTGGCTGCAAGGCCCCATTCGCTTTGATTTGGTGGACCTGGTGGCTGCAAGCCTCCTTTCGCTTGCCTGGGGTTGAGCTGGTCGCTGCAAGGCCGCATTCACTTGCATTGGGTTGATCTGGTGCCTGCAAGGCCCCGTAGGCTTCCCTGTGTTACACCTGGTGGCTGCAAGGCCCCAGTCACTTCCCTGGGGTTGACCTGGGGGCCGCAAGGCCCCATTCACTTTCCTGGGGTTGACCTGGTGGCTGCAAGGCCCAATTCGCTTACATAGGTTTGACCTGGTGTCTGCAAGGCCCCTTTTGCTTACCTGGGGTTGACCTGGTGTCTGCAAGGCCCCATTAGCTTACCTCGGGTTATCCTGGTGGCTGCAAGGCCCCATTCACTTACCTGGGGTTGAACCATGTGGCTGCCAGGCCCCATTCGCTTTCCTGGGGTTAACCTGGTGGCTGCAAGGCCCCATTAGGTTACCTGGGGTTGACCTGGTGGCTGCAAGGCCCCACTCGCTTGCAGTGGATTGAACTGGTGGCTGCAAGGCCCCATTCGCTTGGATTGTGTTGACCTGGTGGCTGCAAGGCCGCATTCGCTTGCCCGGGGTTGACCTGGTGGCTGCAAGGCTCCATTCAGTTGCCTGGGGTTGACCTGGTGTCTGCCAGGCCCCATTCGCTTGCCTGGGGTTAACCTGGTCGCTGCAAGGCCCCATTCGCTTGCATTGGGTTGATCTGGTGCCTGCAAGTCCCTGTAGGCTTGCCTGGGTTACACCTGGTGGCTGCAAGGACCCAGTCACTTGCCTGGGGTTGACCTGGTGGCTGCTAGGACCCATTCACTTGCATTGGGTTGACGTGGGCTCAATAAGTCCCCTTAGGCATGCCTGGGGTACTCGTGGTGGCTGAAGGGTCCCATAGGCTTGCAGGGGTTTAACCTGGTGGCTGCAAGGCCACATTCGGTTGCCTGGGGTTGACCTGGTGGCTGCAAGGCCCCATTCGCTCTACCTGGGGTTGACCTGGTGTCTGCAAGGCCCCGTAGGCTTGCTTGGGGTTGACCTGGTTGCTGCAGGGCCCCATTCGATTACTTGGGGTTGACCTGGTGGCTGCTAGGCCCGATTCACTTGCATTGGGTTGAGCTGGTGGGTCCAGGGCCCCATTCGCTTGCCCGGGCTTGACCTGGTGGGTGGAAGGCCCCATTCGGTTACCTGGGGTTGACCTGGTGGCTGCAAGGTCCCATTCTCCTGCCTGGGGTTCACCTGGTGGCTGCTGGGCCCCACAGGCTTGCACAAGGTTGACCTGGTGCCTGCAAGGCCCCTTTCGCTTGCATTGGGTTGACCTGGTGTCTGCAAGGCCCCATTCGCTTCCCTGGGGTTGACCTGTTGTCTGCAAGGCCCCATTCGCTTACCTCGGGTTATCCTGGTGGCTGCAAGGCCCCATTCACTTACCTGGGGTTGACCAGGTGGCTGCCAGGCCCCATTCTCTTGCCTGGGGTTAACCTGGTGGCTGCAAGGCCCCATTCGCTTGCAGGGGTTGACCTGTTGGCCGCAAGGCCCCATTTGCTTGCCTGGGGTTGTCCTGGTGCCCAAACTTGCTGCCGACCGGGGTTTCACTCCTAAACAACCACCGGAAGTGCGGACGCAGGACCCACACAACCCCCGGTGTTTAAGACTCCATCAAGTGCCCCCCCACCAGAGCTTAAGCCTCCATGGACTGCCACCCGCACCTGGGCCAGGCCCCATTGACTTGCCTGGGGTTGACCTGGTGGCTGCAAGGATCCACAGACTTCCATTGGGTTGACCTGGTGGTTGCAAGGCCCCATTCGCTTGCATTGGGTTGACCTGGTGTCTGCAAGGCCTCATTCACTTGCCTGGGGTTGACCTGGTGGCTGCAAGGCCCAATTCGCTTGCAGGGGTTGACCTGTCGGCTTCAAGGCCCCATTCGCTTACCTTGGCTTGACCTGGTGGCTGCAAAGCCGCTTTCACTTGCATGGGGTTGAACTGGTGACAACAATGCCCCGTTCGCTTACCTGGGGTGGACCCGGTGGCTCCAAGGCCCCATTCATTTGCATGGGGTTGACCTGGTGGCTGCAGGGCCGCATTCAATCACCTGGGTTTGAACTGGTGTCTGCAAGGCCCCATTCGCTTACCTGGGGTGGACCTGGTGGCTCAAGGCCCCATTCACTTACCTGGGGTTGACCCGGTGGCTGCAGGGCCCCATAGCCTTGCAGGGGCATGACCTGGTGGCTCCAAGGCCCAATTCACTTACCTTAGGTTCACCTGGTGGCTGCAGGACCACATAGGCTTGTAGGGGGTTGACATGGTGGGTTACAGCCACCAGGACAATCCCATTTAAGCGAATGGGGCCTTGCTTACACCACGTCAACCGCAATCAAGCGAATGGGGCTTTCCAGAAACCAGTTCAACGCAATAAAAGTCAATGGGGCCTTGCAGCCAGCAGATCAGCACCAGTTAAGCGAGTGGGGCCTTGCAGCCACCATTTCAATGCCGGGCAAGCGAATGGGGTGTCGCAGCCACCAGGTCCACCCCATGAAAGCCTATGGGGCCCTGCACCCACTGGGTCAACCCCAGGTAAGTTAAAGGGTCCTTGGAGACACCAGGTCAACCCCAGGTATGCGAATGGGGCCTTGCAGCCACCAGGTCAACCCCAGGCAAGCCTGCGGGGCCTTGCAGGCACCAGGTCAACAAAATGCAAGTGAATGGTGCCTTGCAGCCACCATGTGAACCCGAGCCAAGCGAATGGGGCCTTGCAGCCAACAGGTGAACCCAGGTAAGCGAAGGGCGCCTTGAAGCCACCAGGTCAAACCCAGGTACGGAAATGGGGCCTTGCAGCCACCAGGTCCACCCCATGCAAGCCTATGGAGCCCTGCAGCCAGCAGCTGAACCCCAGGTAAGCGAATGGGGCTTTGCAGACACCAGGTGTAACTCAGGCAAGCCTACGGGGCCTTCCGGACACCAGGTCAACCCAATCTAAGCGAATGGGGCCTTGCAACCACCAGGTTAACTCCAGGCAAGCGAATGGGGCCTGGCAGCCACCAGCTCAACCCCAGGTAAGTGAATGGGGCCTTGCAGACACCAGGTCAACCCCTGCTAGTGAATTGGGATTTGTAGCTACAATGTCAAATGCAGGTAAGCGGATGGGGCCTTGCAGACACCTGGTCAACCCAATGCAAGCGAATGGGGCCTTGCAGCCACCACGGCAACCCAATGCAAGTGAATGCGTCCTTGCAGCCACCAGGTCAACCCAGGCAAGCAAATGGGGCCTGGCCCAGGTGTGGGGGGCACTCCTTGGAGGCTTAAGCTCTGTTGGGGGGGCACTTGATGAAGGCTTAAGCCCCTGCGGGTTGTGCGGGTCCTGCGTCCGCACTTCCGGTGGTTGTTAGGGAGTGAAACCCCGGGTGGCAGCAAGTCTGGGCACCAGCTCAAACGCAGGCATGCCTAGCAGGAATTCTGGAGCCCAGGTCAACCCCAGGTAAGCGTAAAGGGCCTTGCAGGCACCAGGTCAACCTGCTGGAAGCCCATGGGGCCGTGCAGCCACCAGGTGAACCCCAGGCAAGAGAATGGGACGTTGCAGCCACCAGGTCAACACCAGGTAAGCGAATGGAGTCCTTTAGCCACCAGGTGAACCCCAGGCAAGAGAATGGGGCCTTGCACCCACCAGGTCAACCCCTGCAAGTGAATGGGGCCTTGAAGCCACCAGGTCAACCCGCTGGAAGCCCATGGGGCCCTGCAGCCTCCAGGTGAACCGCAGGCTAGAGAATGGGGACTTGCAGCCACCAGGTCCATCCCAGGTAAGTGAATGGGGCCTTTCAGACACCAGGTGAACCCCAGGCAAGAGAATGGGGCCTTGCAGCCATCAGGTCAACCCCGGGCAAGCGAATGGGGCCTTGCAGCCACTAGGTCAATCCACTGCAAGCGAGTGGGGCCTTGCAGCCACCAGGTCAACCCCAGGCAAGTGAATATGGCCTTGCAGCCACCAGCTCAACCCCCGCAAGCTAATGGGGCCGTGCAGCCACAAGGTCAACCCTAGGTGAAGGGAATGGGGCCTTGCAGCCACCAGGTCCACCCCAGGCAAGAGAATGGGGCCTTGCAGCCACCAGGTCCACCCCAGCCAGTTGAATGTGGCCTTGCAGCCACCACTTGTAACTCACGCAAGCCTACAGGACCTTGCATCCACCAGGTGTAACCCAGGCAAACCTACGGGGCCTTGCAGGCACCAGATCAACCCAATGCTAGCGAATGGGGCCTTGCAGCCACCAAGTCAACACCAGGCAACCGAATGGAGCCTTGCAGCCACCAGATCAACCCCAGGCAAGCGAATGGGGCCTTGCAGCCACCAGGTGTAACCCAGGCAAGCCTACGGGGCCTTGAAGCCAACAGGTCAACCCCTGCAAGCGAATGGGTCCTTGCAGCAACCAGCTCAAGCCCAGCCAAGCGAACGGGGCCTTGCAGCCACCAGGTCAAGCCAATGCAAGCGATTGGGGTCTTGCAGCCACGAGGTGAACCCCTGCACGTGAATGTGGCCTTGCAGCCACCAGGTCCACCCCAGGTAAGCGAATGCTCCTTGCAGCCACCAGGACAACCCCAGGTAAACGAATGGGGACTTGCAGCACCAGGTCAACTCAATGCAAATCTATGGGGCCCTGTAGCCACCAGGTGAACCAAAGGTAAGTGAAAGGGGCCTTGCAACCACCAGGTCAACCCCAGGATACTGAATGTGGCCTTGCATCCATCAGGTGTATCTCAGGCAAGCCTACGGGGCCTTCCAGACAGCAGATCAACCCAATCCAAGCGAATGGGGCCTGGCAGCCACCAGGTGTAACCCAGGCAAGCCTACGGGGCCTTGCAGCCACCAGGGCAACCCAAGGTAAGCGAATGGGGCCTTGCAGACACCAGGTCAACCCAATGCAAGTCTATTGGGCCCTGCAGCCACCAGGTGAACCAAAGGTAAGTGGAAGGGGCCTTGCAACCACCAGGTCAACCCCAGGCAACTGAATGTGGCCTTCCAGCCATCAGGTGTAACTCAGGCAAGCCTACGGGGCCTTTCAGACACCAGATCAACCGAATCCAAACGAATGGGGCCTTGCAGACACCAGGTCCACACCAGGCAAGTGAATGGGGCCTTGCAGCCACCGGTTGTAACTCAGGCAAGCCTACAGGGCCTTGCAGAGTCGAGGTCAACCCAATCCAAGCGAATGGGGCCTTACAGCCACCAGGTTAACCCGAGGCAAGCGAATGGGGCCTTGCAGCCACCAGGTCAACCCCAGGTAAGTGAATGGGGCCTTGCAGTCACCAGGTCAACCCTGAGCAAGCGAATGGGGCCTTGGAGCCGCCAGGTCGACCCCCTGCAAGCGTATAGGGCCCTGCAGCCACCAGGTCAACCCCAGGTAAGCGAATGGGGCCTTGCTGATACCAGGTCAACCCAATACAAGGGAATGGGTGCCTTGCAGCCACCAGGTCAACCCCAGGCAAGCTGACGGGGCTTGCAGTCACCAGGTCACCCCAATGTAAGCGAATCGGGCCTTGCAGGCACCAGGTGAAACCCAGACAACTGAATGGGGCCTTGCAGACACGAGGTCAACCCAATCCTAGCAAATGGGGCCTTGGAGGCACCAGGTCAACCCCCTGCAAGCGAATCGGGCCTTGCAAGCACCAGGTGAACCCTAGGTTAGCGAATGGGGCCTTGCAGACACCAGGTCCACACCAGGCAAATGAATGTGTCCTACCAGCCATCAGGTGTAACTCAGGCAAGCCTACGGGGCCTTGCAGACACCAGGTCAACCCAATCCAAGCGAATGGGGCCTTGCAGCCACCAGGGCAACCCCAGGCATGCGAATGGGGCCTTGCAGCCACCAGGTCAACCCCAGGGAAGCGAATGGGGCCTTGCAGACACCAGGTCCACCCAATGCAAGCGAACGGGGACTTCCAGCCACGAGGTCAACCTCCTGCAAGCCTATGGGGCCCTGTACCCAGCAGGTCAGCCTCAGGCAAGTGAACGGCGCATTTCAGCCACCAGGTCAACCCAATGGAAGTGAATGGGGCCTTGCAGACAGCAGTTCAACCCCAGGTAAGCGAAAGGCGCCTTGCAACCACCAGGTCAACCCCAGGCAAGAGAATGGGGCATTCCAGTCACCAGGTCAAACCCCTGCAAGCCTATGGGGCCGTGCAGCCACCGGGTCAACCCCAGGTAAGTGCCGTGCAGCCACCAGGACGACCCCAGGTAAGCGAATGAGGCCTTGCAGACACCAGGTCAACCCAATGCAAGCGAATGGGGCCTTGGAGCCACCAGGTCGACCCCAGGTAAGCGAATGGGGCCCTGTAGACTCCAGGTCAACCCCAGGGTAGTGAAACAGGCCTTTCAGCCACGAGGTGAACCCCAGGCAAGCGAATGGGGCCTTGCAGCCACCACGTCAAACCCCAGACAAGTGTACAGGGCCTTGCAGACAAGAGGTCAACCCAACGCAAGCGAATGGGGCTGAGCAGCCACCTTGTAAACCCAATTGTAGTGAATGGGTCCTTGCAGCCACCAGGTCAACCCCAGAGAAGCCTAAGGGGCCTTGCGGATAGCAGGTCAATCCAGTGCAAGTGAATGATGCCTTTCAGCCTCCAGGTGAAACCCAGCCAAGCGAATGGGGCCTTTCAGCCACCAGGTCAAACCCAGACAAGCGAATGGGGCCTTGCAGCCACCAGGTCAACCCCACGCAAGCGAGTGGGGACTTGCAGCCACCAGGACAACCCCAAGCAACCCTACGGGGCCCTGCAGACATGAGGTGAACCCAATGCAAGCGAACGGGGCCTTGCAGCCACCAGGTCAGCCTAAGGGAGGGGAATGGGGCCTGGCAGACACCAGGTCAACCCAATGCAAGTGAATGGGCCCTTTCAGCCACCAGGTCAAACCCCTGTAAGCCTATGGCGTCCTATAGCCACCAGGTCAACCCCAGGCAAGCGAATGGGGCCTTGCAGCCACCAGGTCAAACCCCTGCAAGCCTATGGGGCCCTGCAGCCACCAGGTCACCCCCAGGCATGCCTAAGGGGACTTTTGGAGCCCACGTCAAGCCCGGCAAGCAAATGGGGCCTTGCAGTGACCAGGTCCACCACAGGCAAGTTAATGGGGCCTTCTAGCCAGCAGGTGTAAGTCAGGGAACCCTACAGGGCCTTGCAGACACCAGGTCAACCATATCCAAGCGAATGGTGCCTTGCAGCCAGCAGGTTACCCCAAGGCAAGCGAATGGGGCCTTGCAGCCACCGGATCAACCCCCTGCAAGCCTATGCGGCCTTGCATCCCCCAGGTCAACCCCAGGTAAACGTATGGGGCATTGCAGCCACCAGGTGAACCCCCTGCAAGCCTATGGGGCCCTGCAGCCACCAGGTGAACCCCAGGTAAGCGAATGGGGCCTTGCAGACACCGGGTCCACCCAATATAAGGTAATGGGGTCTTGCAGCTACCAGGTAAACCCCAGGCAACTGAATGGAGCCTTGCAGGCACCAGGTCAAACCTAGGCAAGTGAATGGGGCATTGCAGACACCAGGTCAACCCCGGGCAAGCGAATTTGGCCTTGCAGCCACCAGGTCAACCCCAGGCATGCCTAAGGGGACTTTTGGAGCCCACGTCAACCCCAGGAATGCGAATCGGGCCTTGCAGCCACCAGGTCAACCCCAGGCAAGAGAATGGGGCCTTGTAGCCATCAGGAGTAACTCAGGCAAGCCTACGGGGTCTTGCAGACACCAGGTCAACCCCCTGGAAGCCTATGGGTCCCTTGAGCCACCAGGTGAACCCCAGGTAGGCGCATGGGGCCTTGCAGCCACGTGGTCAACCCCAGGTAAGTGAATGGGTCCTTGCAGACACCAGGTGAACCCAATGCAAGCGAATAGGGCCTTGCAGCCACCATTGTCAACCCCAGGCAAGCAAATGGGGCCTGGACCAGGTGCGGGGGGCACTCCTTGGAGGCTTAGGCTCTGGTGGGGGGGGCACTTGATGGAGGCTTAAGCCCCTGGGGGGTTGTGTGGGTCCTGCTTCCGCACTCCCGGTGGCTGTTTGTGAGTGAAACCCCTGGTGGCAGCAAGTCTGGGCACCAGGTCAAACCCAGCCATGCCTAGGGGGACTCTTGCAGCCCAGGTCAATTCCAGGTAAGCGAATGGGGCCTTGCAGCCACCACGTCAACTCCCTGGAAGCCTATGGGGCTCAGCAGCCACCAGGTGAACCCCAGGCAAGAGAATGGGGCCTTGCAGCCATCAGGTCAACCAAAGATAAGCGAACGGGGCCTTGCAGCCACCGGGTCAACCCCCTGCAAGCCTATGCGGCCCTGCATCCCCCAGGTGAACCCCAGGTAAGTGATTGGGTTCTTGCAGTCACCAGGTCAACCGCAGGTAAGGGAATGGGGCCCTGCAGACACCAGGTCCACCCAAAGCAACCCTATGGGGCACTTCAGCCACCGGGTCACCCCCAGGTAAGTGAATGCAGCCTTGCAGGCACCAGGTCAACCCCCTGCAAGCCTATGGGGCGCTGCAGCCACCAGGTGAACCCCAGGTAAGTGAATGTGGCCTTGCAGCCACGTGGTCAACCCCAGGTAAGCGAATGGTTCCTTGCAGACACTACGTTAACCCAATGCAGGCGAATGGGGCCTTGCAGCCACCAGGTCAAACCCCTGCAAGTCTATGAGGCCCTGCGGCCACCAGATCACCGCCAGGCATGCCCAAGGGAACTTTTCGAGCCCACGTCAACCCCGGCAAGCAAATGGGGCCTTGCAGTGACCAGGTCCACCCCAGGCAAGTGAATGGGGCTTTGCAGCCACCAGGTGTAACTCAGCCAAGCCTACAGGGCGTTGCAGACACCAGGTCAACCATATCCAAGCGAATGGTGCCTTGCAGCCACCAGGTTAACCCAAGGCAAGCGAATGGGGCCTTGCAGCCACCAGGTCATCCCCAAGTAAAGCGAATGGGGCATTGCATCCACAAGGTCAACCCCCTGCAAGCCTATGGGGCCCTGCAGCCACCTGGTGAACCTGAGGAAAGTGAAAGGGGCTTTGCAGCCACCAGGTTAACCCCAGGTAAGCGAATGGGGTTTTCAGACACCAGGTCAACCGCAGGTAAGCGAATGGGGCCTTGCAGCGACCATGTCTACCCCCTGCGAGCCTGTGGGGCCCTGCAGCGACCAGGTGAACCCCAGGTAAGTGAATGGGGCCTTACATCCACCAGATCAACCCCAGCCAAGTGAATGGGACCTTGCAGCCGCCAGGTGAACCCCAGGAAAGCAAATGGGGCCTTGCAGCCAGCAGGTCAACCCCAGGTAAGAGAATGGGGCATTACAACCACCAGGTCCAGCCCCTGCACGCCTATGGGGCCCTGCAGCCACCAGGTGAACCCCAGGAAAGTGAATGGGGCCTTGCAGTCACCAGGTCAACCCCAAGTAATCGAATGGGGCCTTGCAATCACCAGGTCAACCCCAGCGAAGGGAATGGGGCCGTGTAGCCACCAGGTGAACCCCACGTAGAGTGAATGGGGCCTTGCAGCGACGTGGTCAATCCCAGGTAAGCGAATGGGTCCTTGCAGAAACCAGGTGAACCCAATGCAAGCGAATAGGGCTTTGGAGCCTCCAGGTCAACCCAATGCAAGCACATTGGGCCTTGCAGCCACCAGATCCACCCCACGCAAGCGAATGGGGCCTTGCAGCCACCACGTCAACCCCAGGGAAGCGAATGGGGCCTTGCAGACACCAGGTCCACCCAAAGCAAGCCTATGGGGTCCTTCAGCCACCAGGTCAACCCCAGGTAAAGTGAATGCTCCCTTGCAGACACCAGGTCTACCCCAAGCAAGCCTGCGGGGCCTTGCAGCCACCTGGTCAACCCAATGCAAGCGAAGGGGGCCTTGCAGCCACCAGGTCAAACCTGTGGAAGCCTATGGGGCCCTGCAGCCACCAGGTCACCCACCAGGCATGGCTAAGGGGACTTTTGGAGCCCACGTCAACCCCGGAAAGCAAATGGGGCCTTGCAGTTTCCAGGTCCACCACGGGAAAGTTAATGGGGCCTTCCAGCCACCAGGAGTAACTCAGCCAAGCCTACAGGGCCTTGCAGACAACAGGTTAACTATATCCAAGCGAATGGGGCCGTGCAGCCACGAGGTCAAACCCAGGCAAGCAAATGGTGCTTTGCAGCCACCAGGTCAACCCCAGGTAAGCGAATGGGACATTGCAGTCACCAGGTCAACCCCCTGCAAGCCTATGGAGCGCTGCAGCCACCAGGTGAACCCCAGGTAAGTGAATGGGGCCTTGCAGCCACGTGGTCAACCCCAGGTAAGCGAATAGGTCCTTGCAGACACCAGGTTAACCCAATGCAAGCGAATTGGGCCTTGCAGCCACCACGTCCACCCCAAGCAAGCGAATGGGGCCTTGCAGCCACCAGGTCAACCCCAGGTAAGCGAATGGGGCATTGCAGCCACCAGGTCAACCCCCTGCAAGCCTATGGGGCCCTAAAGCCACCAGGTGAACTTGAGGAAAGTGAAAGGGGCTTTGCAGCCACCAAGTTAACCCCAGGTAAGCGAATGGGGCCGTGCAGCCACGAGGTCAAACCCAGGCAAGCAAATGGTGCTTTGCAGCCACCAGGTCAACCCCAGATAAGAGAATGGGACATTGCAGTCACCAGGTTAACCCCCTGAAGCCTATGTAGCGCTGCAGCCACCAGGCGAACCCCAGGTAAGTGAATGGGGCCTTGCAGCCACGTGGTCAACCCCAGGTAAGCGAATAGGTCCTTGCAGACACCAGGTTAACCCAATGCAAGCGAATTGGGCCTTGCAGCCACCAGGTCCACCCCAAGCAAGCGAATGGGGCCAGGCAGCCACCAGGTCAACACCAGGTAAGAGAATGGGGCCTTGCAGCCACGAAGTCAACCCCGTGCAAGCCTATGGGCCCCTGCAGAAACCAGGTCAACCCCAGGTAGAGCGAATGGGGCCTTACACACACCAGGTCAACCCAGTGCAAGCGAATAGGGCCTTGCAGCCAACAGGTCAACCCCAAGCAAGCCTACGGGGCCTCGCAGACACCAGGTCAACCCAATGCAAGCGAAATGGGCCTTGCAGCCACCACGTCAACCCCAGGCAAGCCTACGGGGCCTTGCAGCCACCAGGTCAACCTAATGCAAGCGAATGGGGACTTGAAGCCACCAGGTCAAACCCCTGCAAGTCTATGAGGCCCTGCGGCCACCAAGTCACCGCTAGGCATGCCCAAGGGGACTTTTCGAGCCCACGTAAACTCCGGCAAGCAAATGGGGCCTTCAAGTGACCAGGTCCACCCCAGGCAAGTGAATGTGGCCTTGCAGCCACCAGGTGTAACTCAGGCAAGCCTACGGGGCCTTGCAGACACCAGGAGATCCCAATGCAAACGAATGGGGCCTTTCAGCCACCAGGTTAACACCAGGCAAGCAAATGGGGCATTGCAGCCACCAGGTGAACCCCAGGTAACCGAATAGGGACTTGCAGCCACCAGGTGAACCCCGGAGAAGTGAATTGGGCGTTGGAGCCACCAAGTCAACCCCCGGCAAGCCTATGGGGCCCTGCAGCCACCGGGTCAACCCCAGGTAAGTGAATGGAGCCTTGCAGCCACCAGGTCAACCTCAGGCAAGCAAATGGGGCCTTGCAGGCACCAGGTCAACCCGAAGCAAGCCTTCGGGGCCTTGCAGCCACCAGGTCAACCCAATGCAAGCGAATCGGGCCTTGCATCCACCAGGTCAACCCCAGGCAAGCGAATGGTGCCTGGCAGCCACCAGGTGAACCCCAGGTAAGCGAATGGGGCATTGCAGCCACCAGGCCAACGCCCTGCAAGCCTATGGGCCGCTGCAGCCACCAGGTGGACCCCAGGTAAAGTGAATGGGGCCTTGCAGCCAGGGGGTCAACCCCAGGTAAGCGAATGGGTCCTTGAAGACACCAGGTGAACCCAATGCAAGCGAATTGGGCCTTGCAGCCACCAGGTCCACCCCAGGCAAGCGAATGGGGCCTGGCAGCCACCAGGTCAACCCCAGGTAAGGGAATTGGGCCTTGCAGCCACCAAGTCAACCCCCTGCAAGCCTATGGGCCCCTGAAGCCACCAGGTGAACCCCAGGTAAGTAAAATTTGGCCTTGCAGGAACCAGGTCAACCCCAGGTAAGCGAATGGGGCCTTACACACACCAGGTCAACCCAGTGTAAGTGAAAGGGGCCTTGCAGCCACCAGGTCAACCCCAAGGAAGCCTACGGGGCCTTGCAACCACCAGGTCAACCTAATGCAAGCGAATGGGGACTTGCAGCCACCAGGTGAAACCCCTGCAAGTCTATGAGTCCCTGCGGGCACCAGGTCACCCCCAGGCATGCCCAAGGGGACTTTTCGAGCCCACGTCAACCCCGGCAGGGAAATGGGGCCTTGCAGTGACCAGGTCCACCCCAGGCAAGTGAATGGGGCCGTGCAGCCAGCAGGTGTAACTCAGGCAAGCCTACAGGGCCTTGCAGACACCAGGTCAACCATATACAAGCGAATGGGGCCTTGCAGACACCAAGTCAACCCAATGCAAGCTAATGGGGCCTTGCAGCGACCATGGCAAGGTGTTGCACATGGGGAGGAAGAACCGGCACCACACTTACAGGTTGGGGAACTCCCCTCTTGCCAGCACGGAGACGGAAAAGGATCTTGGAGTCGTCATTGACTCCACGTTGAACATGGGCCGGCAGTGTGGGGAGGCAGTCAAGAAGGCCAACCGTACCCTGTCATGCATCCACAGATGCATCTCGAGAAGGTCCAGGGAGGTGATCCTCCCCCTCTATGCGGCACTGGTCAGGCCGCAGCTGGAGTACTGTTTCCAGTTCTGGGTGCCACACTTCAAGAGGGACGTGGACGATATGGAAAGAGTCCAGAGGAGGGCCACTCGTATGATCAGGGGTCAGCAGGGCAAGCCTTATGAGGAGAGGCTACGGGACCTGAACCTGTTTAGCCTCCACAAGAGAAGGTTAAGGGGGGACCTTGTGGCCTGCTACAAACTGGTCAGGGGGGATCAGCAGGTATTGGGGGAGTCCCTGTTCCACCGTGCGCTCCCAGGAGTGACCAGGAATAACGGTCACAAGCTGGCGGAGGGTAGGTTTAGATTAGATATTAGGAGGCGCTACTTAACAGTCAGGGTGGCTAGGGCCTGGAACCGGCTTCCAGGGGAAGTGGTGCAGGCTCCTAGCCTAGGGATTTTTAAAAGGAAGTTAGATGAGCACCTTGCCGGGGTCATCTGACCACAGTGCTCTTTCCTGCGAAGGCAGGGGGTCGGACTAGACGATATTCCTAGGTCCCTTCCGACTCAGGTTACTATGAAAGTATGAAACTATGTCAACCCCTTGCGAGCCTGTGGGGTCCTGCAGCGACCAGGTGAACCCCAGGTAAGTGAATCGGGCCTTGCATCCACCAGGTCAACCACAGACCTGTGAATGGGGCCTTGCAGCCACCAGATAAATCCCAGGTAAGCGAATGGGGCCTTGAAGCCACCAAGTCAACCCCCTGCAAGCCTATGGACCCCTGCAGCAACCAGGTGAAACCCAGGTAAGTGAATTGGGCCTTGCAGCCACCAGGTCGACCCCAGGCAACTGAATGGGGACTTGCAGCCACCAGGTGTAACTGAGGCAAGCCTATGGGGCCTTGCAGACACCAGGTGAACCCAATGCAAACGAATGGGGCCTTGCAGCACCCAGGTTAACACCAGGCAAGAGAATGGGGCATTGCAGCCACCAGGTGAACCCCAGGTAAGGGAATGGGGCCTTGAAGCCACCAGGTCAACCCCAAGCAAGCCTACGGGGCCTTGCATGCACCAGGTCAACCCAATGCAAGCGAAAGTGACCTTACAGCCAACAGGTCAACCCCAGGCAAGCGAATGGGGTCTGGCAGCCACCAGGTCAACCCCAGGTAAGGGAATGGGGCCTTGCAGCCAACAAGTCAACCCCCTGAAGCCTATGGGACCCTGCAGCCACCAGGTGAACCCCAGGTAGAGTGAATTGGGCCTTTCAGCCACCAGGTCACTCCAGGTAAGCGAATGGGGCCTGACACACACCAGGTCAACCCAGTGCAAGCGAATGGGGCATTGCAGCCACCAGGTGAACCTCAGGTAAGCGAATGGGGCCTTGCAGCCACCAGGACAACCCCCTGCCAGCCTATGCGGCCCTGCACCCCCCAGGTGCAACCCAGGTAAGTGAATGGGGCCTTGCAGCCACGAGGAAAACCCCAGATAAGCGAATGGGGCCTTGCAGACACCAGGTCCACCGAAAGCAAGGCTATGGGGCCCTGTAGCCAATGGGTCAACCCCAGGTAAGTGAATGCAGCCCTGCAGCCACCATGTGTAACCCCATTTAAGCGAATGGGCCCTTGCAGCCACCAGGTCAACCCCAGGCAAGCGAATGTGACCTTGCAACCGCCAGGTCAACCCCAAGCAAGCCTACGTGGCCTTGCAGCCACCAGGTCAACCCAATGCAAGCGAATGGGGCCTTGCAGCCACCAGGGCAAACCCCTCCAAGCCTATGGAGCCCTGCAGCCACAAGGTCTCCCCGAGGCATGCCTAAGATGACTTTTGGTGCCCACGTTAACCCCGGAAAGCAAATGGGGCCTTGCAGTGACCAGGTGGACCCCAGGCAAGTGAATGGGGCCTTGCAGCCACCAGGTGTAACTGAGGCAAGCCTACAGGGCCTTGCAGACACCAGGTCAACCATATCCAAGCGAATGTGGCCTTGCAGCCACCAGGTCAACCCCCTGCAAGTGTATGGGGCTCTGCAGCCACCAGGTGAACCCCAGGTAAGCAAATGGGTCCTTGCAGTCACCAAGTGAACCCAATGCAAGTGACTAGGGCCTTGCAGCCACCAGGTCAACCCGATGCAAGCGAATGGGGCCTGGCAGCCACCAGGTCAACCCCAGGTAAGGGAATGGGACCTTGCAGCCACCAAGACATCCCCCTGCAATACTATGGGCCCCTGCAGCCACCAGGTGAACCCCAAGGCAAGCGAATGGCGCCTTGCAGCCCCCAGGTCAAACCCAGCGAAGGTAATGGAGCCTTGCAGCCACCAAGTCAACCCCAGGCAACTGAATGGGTTTTGCAGCCACCAGGTCAAAGCCAGGCTCGTGAATGGGGCATTGCAGCCACCACGTCCATCCCAGGAAACTGAATGGGGCCTTGGAGCCACCAGGTCAACCCCCTGCAAGCCTATGGGGCCCTGCACTCACCGGGTCAACCCCAGGTAAATGAATGGGGCCTTGCAGGACAACCCGAGCTAAGTGGGTTGGGCCTTGCAGACACCAGGTCAACCCAATGCAAGCGAATGGGACCTTCTAGCCACCAGTTGTCTGCAAGGCCCCATTCGCTTACCTGGGGTTGACCTGGTGTCTGCAAGGCCCCATTCGCTTACATGGGCTTAGCCTGGTAGCTGCAAGGCTCCATTCACTTAACTGGGGTTCTCCCGGTGGCTGCAGAGACCCATAGGATTGCAGGGGGTTGACCTGGTTGATGCAAGCCCCCTTTCCCTTACCTGGAGTTGACCTGTTGGCTGCAAGGCCAAATTCGCTGGCCTGGGGTTGACCCGGTGGCTGCAAGGCCCCATTCACTTCCCTGGGGATGACCTGGTGGCAGCAAGGCCCCATTCACTTGCCTGGGGTTGACCTGGTGGATGCAAGGCACCATCCGCTTGCCTGGGGTTGACCTGGTGGATGCAAGGCACCATTCGCTTGCCTGGGGTTGACCTGGTGGCTGCAAATCCCCATTCACTTCCCTGGGGGATGGCCTCATGGCTGCAAGGCTGCAAGGCCCCATCCGCTTGCCTGGGGTAGACCTGGTGGCTGCAAGGCCCCAATCACTTCCCTGGGGATGACCTGGGGGCTTCAAGGCTGCAAGGGCGCATTCGCTTCCCTGGGGTTGACCTGGTGGCTGCAGGGCCGCATAGGCTTGCAGGGGTTTGACCTGGTGGCTGCAAGGCCACATTCGCTTGCCTGAGGTTGACCTGGTAACTGCAAGGCGCCATTCTTTTGCACTGGGTTGACCTGGTGGCTGCAAGGACGGATTAGCTTACCTGGGGTTGACCTGGTGGCTGCAAGGCCCCTTTCGCTTGCCTGGAGTTAACCTGGTGGCTGCAGGGCCCCATAGGCTTGCAGGGGTTTGACCTGGTGGCTGTAATGCCCCGTTCACTTGCATTGGGTTGACCTGGTGACTGCAAGGCCCCATTCGCTTACCTGGGTTCACCTGGTGGCTGCATTGCCCCATAGGGTTGCCTGGGGTTGACCTGGTGTCTGCGAGGCCCCATTCACTTGCCTGGGGTTAACCTGGTTGCTGCAAGGCCCCATTCACTTGGATTGGGTTGAAGTGGTGGCTGCAAGGCCCCATTCGCTTGGAGGGGGTTGACCTGGTGGCTGCAATGCCCCATTCGCTTGCATTGGGTTGACCTGGTGTCTGTAAGGCCCCATTCGCTTACCTGGGGCTGACCTGGAGTCTGGAAGGCCCGATTCGCTTACCTGGGGTTAACCAGGAGGCTGCAAGACACCATTCACTTACCTGGGGTTCACCTGGTGGCTGCAGGGCCCCATAGGGTTGCCTGGGGTTGACCTGGTGTCTGCGAGGCCCCATTCACTTGCCTGGGGTTAACCTGGTTGCAGCAAGGCCCCATTCACTTGGATTGGGTTGACGTGGTGGCTGCAAGGCCCCATTCGCTTGCAGGGGGTTGACCTGGTCGCTGCAAGGCCCCATTCACTTGCATTTGGTTGACCTGGTGTCTGCAAGGCCCCATTTGCTTGCATAGGGTTGGCCTGGTGTCTGCAAGGCCCCATTCGCTTACCTGGGGTGACCTAGTGTCTGCCAGACCCATTCGCTTACCTGGGGTTCACCGGGTGGCAGCAGGGCCCCATAGGATTGCCTGGGGTTGACCTGGTGGCTGCAAGGCCCCATTAGCTTGCAGGGGATTGACCTGGTGCCTGCAAGGCCCCATTCGCTTACCTGGGGTTGACCTGGTGGCTGGAAGGACACATTCAGTTGTATTTCATTGACCTGGTGTCTGCAAGGCCCCATTCACTTATGTGGGGTTGACCTGGTGGCTGCAAGGCCCCGTAGGCTTGCTTTGGTTTGACCTGATCGCTGCAAGGCCCCACAGACTTGCCGGGGTTTTACCTGGTGGCTGCTGGGCTCCATTCACTTGCCTGTGGTGGACCTGGTGGCTGCAAGGCCCCATTCGCTTACCTAGGGTTGAACTGGTGTCTGCAACGCCCCATTCACTTGCCTGGGGTTGAGCTGGAGGCTGCAGGGCCCCATTCACTTCCCTGGGGTTGACCTGATGGCTGCATGGCCCCATAGGCTTGCCGGGGTTTTACCTGGTGGCTGCTGGGCCCCATTCGCTTACATGGGGTTAACCTGGTGGCTGAAAGGCCCCAGTCGCTTGCCTGGAGTTGACCTGCTGTCTGCAAGGACACATTCAGTTGCATTTGCTTTAGCTGGTGGCTGGACGGCCCCATTCACTTGCATTGGGTTAACCTGGTGGCTGCAAGGCCCCGTAGGCTTTCTTGGGCTTGACCTGGTCGCTGGAGGGCCCCATAGGCTTGCCGGGGTTTTCCCTAGTGGCTGCTTGGCCCCATTCACTTGTCTGGGGTGGACCTGGTGGCTCCAAGTCCCCATTCGCTTACCTAGGGTTGACATGGTGTCTGCAAGGACCCATTTGCTTGCAGGGGGTTGACGTGGTGTCTGCAAGGCCACATTCACTTACCTGGGGTTGACCCGGTGGCTGCAAGGACACATTCAGTTGCATTTCGTTGACCTGGTGTCTGCAAGGCCCCACTCGCTTACCTGGGGTTGACCTGGTGGCTGCAAGGCCCCATTCGCTTGCAGGGGATTGATCTGGTGCCTGCAAGGCCCCATTCGCTTCCATTGGGTTGACCTGGTGGCTGCAAGGCCCCATTCGCTTACCTGGGGTTGACCTGGTGGCTGCAAGGACACATTCAGTTGCATTTCATTGACCTGGTGTCTGCAAGGCCCCACTCGCTTACCTGGGGTTGACCTGGTGTCTGGAAGGCCCCGTAGGCTTGCCTGGGGTTGACCTGGTGCCTGCAATGCCCCGTTCGCTTGCATTGGGTTGACGTGGGCTCAATAAGTCCCCTTAGGCATGCCTGGGGTACTCGTGGTGGCTGAAGGGCCCCATAGGCTTCCAGGTGTTGGACGTGGTGGCGGCAAGGCCACATTCGCTTGCCTGGCGTTGACCTGGTTGCTGCAAGCCCCCATTCTCTTGCATTGGGTTGACCTGGAGTCTGCAAGGCCCCATTCTCTTACCTGGGGTTGATGTGGTGTCTGCAAGGCCCCATTCGCTTATAATGGGGTGGACCTCATGGCTGCGAGGCCCCATTCAATAGCATTGGGTTCACCGGGTGGCTGCAAGGCCTGATTAGCTTACCTGGGTTTGAGCTGGTGGCTGCTAGGCCCCATTCGCTTGCCTGGGCTTGACCTGGGCACCAAAAGTTCCCATAGGCATGCCTGGCATTGACATGGTCGTTGCAGGGCCCCATAGGCTTGCAGGGGGTTCACCTGGTGGCTGCAAGGCCCCATTTGTTTGCTGGGTTGACCTGGTGGCTGCAACGCCCCGTTCGCTTGCCTGGGGTTCACCTGGTGGCTGCTGGACCCCATAGGCTCGCAGGGGGTTGACTTGGTGGCTGCAAGGCCCTTTCGCTTGCATTGCATTCACCTGGTGGCTGCAATGCCCTGTCGCCTTGCCTGAGTTACACCTGGTGGCTGCAAGGCCCCATTTACTTTCCTAGGGTGGACCTGGTGGCTGCAAGGACCCATTCACTTACCTAGGCTGGACCTGGAGTCTGCAAGGCCCCGTAGGCTTGCTTGGGGTTGACCTGCTGGCTGCCAGGCCCCATTCGCTTGCCTGGGGTTGACGTGGTGGCGGCAAAGCCCCATTCGCTTAAATGGGCTTGACCTGGGGGCTGCAAGGCCCCGTTCGCTTGCCTGGGGTTGACCTGGTGGCTGCAAGGCCCCACTAGATTGCAGGGGGTTGACCTGGTTGCTCCAAGGCCCCTTCACTTGCGTTGTGTTGACCTGGTGGCTGCAAGGCTCCATTCACTTACCTCTGGTTTACCTGGTGGCTGCAAGGCCCCATTCGCTCTAATGGGGTTGACCTGGGGGCTGCAAGGCCCCATTCCATTACTAGGGGTTGACCTGGTGGCTGCAAGGCCCCATTCGCTTAAATGGAGTTGACCTGGTGTCTGCAAGGCCCCATTAGCTTGCCTGGGGTTTCACCTGGTGGCTGCAGGACCCCATTGGCTCGCACGGGGTTGACTTGGTGGCTGAAGGCCCTTTCGCTTGCATTGCATTGACCTGGTGGCTGCAATGCCCTGTATCCTTGCCTGAGTTACACCTGGTGGCTGCAAGGCCCCATTCACTTGCCTATGGTGGACCTGGTGGCTGCAAGGACCGATTCGCTTACCCAGGTTTGACCTGGAGTCTGCAAGGCCCCGTAGTCTTGCTTGGGGTTGACGTGGTGGCGGCAAGGCCCCATTCGCTTAAATGGGGTTGACCTGGTGGATGCAAGGCCCCATTCGATTACTTGGGGGTGACCTCGTGGCTGCAAGGCCCCTTTCACTTACCTGAGGTTGACCTTGTGCCTGCAGGGCCCCATAGCCTTGCAGGGGGTTGACCTGGTGGCTGTAAGGCCCCATTCGTTCCCATTGGGTTGACCTGGTGTCCGCAAGGCCCCATACGCTTCCCTGGGGTTGAACTGGTGGCTCCAAAGAACCATTCACTTACCTGGGGTTGACCTGGTAGCTGCAAGGCCCCATTTGCTTGCCTGGGCTTCACCGGGTGGCTGCAAGGCCTGATTAGCTTACCTGGGTTTGAGCTGATGGATGCCAGGCCCCATTCGCTTGCCTGGGCTTGACCTGGGCACCAAAAGTTCCCCTAGGCATGCCTGGCATTGACATGGTCATTGCAGGGCCCCATAGGCTTGCAGGGGTTGGACCTTGTGGTGGCAAGGCCATATTCACTTGCCTGGGGTTGACCTGGTTGCTGCAAGGCCCCTTCACTTGCATTGGGTTCACCTGGAGTCTGCAAGGCCCTGTAGGCTTGCTTGGGGTTCACCTGGTGGCTGCAAGGCCCCATTCGCTTGCCTGGGGTTCACCTGGTGGCTGCAGGACCCCATAGGCTCGCAGGGGGTTGACTTGGTGGCTGCAAGGCCCTTTCGCTTGCATTGCATTCACCTGGTGGCTGCAATGCCCTGTCGCCTTGCCTGAGTTACACCTGGTGGCTGCAAGGCCCCATTTACTTGCCTGGGGTGGACCTGGTGGCTGCAAGGACCCATTCGCTGACCTAGGGTTGACCTGGAGTCTGCAAGGCCCCGTAGGCTTGCTTGGGGTTGACCTGGTGGCTGCAAGGCCCCATTCGCTTGCCTGGGGTTGACGTAGTGGCGGCAAAGCCCCATTCGCTTAAATGGGGTTGACCTGGTGGCTGCAAAGCCCCATTCGATTACTTGGGGTTGACCTGGTGCCTGCAAGGCCCCTTTCACTTACCTGAGGTTGATCTGGTTGCTGCAGGGCCCCATAGGCTTGCAGGGGGTTGTCCTCGTGGCTGTAAGGCCCCATCCGCTTGCATTGGGTTGACCTGGTGGCTGCAAGGCCCCATTGACTCACCTGGGGTTGACCTGGGGGCTGCAAGACCCCATTTCCTTGCATAGGGTTGACCTGGTAGCTGCAAGGCCCCATTCAATTGCCTTGGGTTCACGTGTTGGCTGCAAGGCCCCATTTGCTTGCAGGGGTTTCACCTCGTGGCTGCAAGGCCCCATCCGCTTACCTGCGGTTGACCTGGTGGCTGCAAGGCCCAATTCACTTACCTCGGGTTGACCTGGTGGCTGCAAGGCCCCTTTCACTTACCTGGGGTTGAGCTGGTGGCTTGAAGGCCCCATTCACTTGCCTGGGGTTTACCTGGTGGCTGCAAGGCCCCTTTCGCTTGCCTGGGGTTGACCTCGTGGCTGCAAGGCCTCTTTCGCTTCCCTGGGGTTGACCTGGGCTCCAAAAGTCCCCTTAGGCATGCCTGGGGTTGACATGGTGGCTGCAGGGCCCCATAGGCTTGCAGGGTTTGGACCTTGTGGTGGCAAGGCCACATTCGCTTGCCTGGGGTTGACCTGTTTGCTGCAAGGCCCCATTCACTTGCATTGGGTTGACCTGGAATCTGCAAGGCCCCATAGGCTTGCTTGGGGTTGAGTTGGTGGCTGCAAGGCCCCATTTGCTTGCCTGGGGTTTCACCTGGTGGCTGCAGGACCCCATACGCTCGCAGGGGGTTGACTTGGTGGCTGCAAGGCCCTTCCGCTTGCATTGCATTCACCTGGTGGCTGGAATGCCCTGTAGCCTTGCCTGAGTTACACGTGGTGGCTGCAAAGCCCCATTTACTTGCCTGGGGTGGACCTGGTGGCTGCAAGGACCCATTCGCTGACCTAGGGTTGACCTGGAGTCTGCAAGGCCCCGTAGGCTTGCTTGGGGTTGACCTGGTGGCTGCAAGGCCCCATTCGCTTGCCTGGGGTTGACGTAGTGGCGGCAAAGCCCTATTCGCTTAAATGGGGTTGACCTGGTGGCTGCAAAGCCCCATTCGATTACTTGGGGTTGACCTGGTGCCTGCAAGGCCCCTTTCACTTACCTGAGGTTGATCTGGTTGCTGCAGGGCCCCATAGGCTTGCAGGGGGTTGTCCTCGTGGCTGTAAGGCCCCATCCGCTTGCATTGGGTTGACCTGGTGGCTGCAAGGCCCCATTGACTCACCTGGGGTTGACCTGGGGGCTGCAAGGCCCCATTTCCTTGCATAGGGTTGACCTGGTAGCTGCAAGGCCCCATTCAATTGCCTTGGGTTCACGTGTTGGCTGCAAGGCCCCATTTGCTTGCAGGGGTTTCACCTCGTGGCTGCAAGGCCCCATCCGCTTACCTGCGGTTGACCTGGTGGCTGCAAGGCCCAATTCACTTACCTCGGGTTGACCTGGTGGCTGCAAGGCCCCTTTCACTTACCTGGGGTTGAGCTGGTGGCTTGAAGGCCCCATTCACGTGCCTGGGGTTTACCTGGTGGCTGCAAGGCCCCTTTCGCTTGCCTGGGGTTGACCTCATGGCTGCAAGGCCCCTTTCGCTTCCCTGGGGTTGACCTGGGCTCCAAAAGTCCCCTTAGGCATGCCTGGGGTTGACATGGTGGCTGCAGGGCCCCATAGGCTTGCAGGGTTTGGACCTTGTGGTGGCAAGGCCACATTCGCTTGCCTGGGGTTGAACTGTTTGCTGCAAGGCCCCATTCACTTGCATTGGGTTGACCTGGAATCTGCAAGGCCCCGTAGGCTTGCTTTGGGTTGAGTTGGTGGCTGCAAGGCCCCATTTGCTTGCCTGGGGTTTCACCTGGTGGCTGCAGGACCCCATACGCTCGCAGGGGGTTGACTTGGTGGCTGCAAGGCCCTTCCGCTTGCATTGCATTCACCTGGTGGCTGGAATGCCCTGTAGCCTTGCCTGAGTTACACGTGGTGGCTGCAAAGCCCCATTTACTTGCCTGCGGTGGACCTGGTGGCTGCAAGGACCCATTCGCTTACCTAGGGTTTACCTGGAGTCTGCAAGGCCCCGTAGGCTTGCTTGGGGTTGACCTAGTGGCTGCAAGGCCCCATTCGCTTGCCTGGGGTTGACCTGGTGGCGGCAAAGCCCCATTCGCTTAAATGCTGTTGACCTGGTGGCTGTAAGGCCCCATTCGAGTACTTGGGGTTGACCTGGTGGCTGGAAGGCCCCTTTCACTTACCTGAGGTTGATCTGGTGGCTGCAAGGCCCCATTCGTTTACCTGAGGTTGACCTGGTGGCTGAAAGGCCCCATTCACCTCCCTGGGGTAGACCTGGAGTCTGCAAGGCCCCATCCGCTTTCATTGGGTTGACCTGGTGGCTGCAAGGACCCATTGACTCACCTGGGGTTGAGCTGGTGGCTGCAAGGCCCCATTTACTTGCATAGGGTTGACCTGGTAGCTGCAAGGCCCCATTCAATTGCCTTGGGTTCACGTGTTGGCTGCAAGGCCCCATTCGCTTGCAGGGGTTTGACCTGGTGGCTGCTGGGCCGCATTCGCTTGCATTGGGATGACGTGGCGTCTTCAAGGCCCCATCCGCTTACCTGCGGTTGACCTGGTGGCTGCAAGGCCCCATTCACTTACTTGGGGTTGACTCAGGGGCTGCAGGGCCCCATAGGCTTGCAGGGAGTTGAGCTGGTGGCTCCAAGGCCCCATTGACTTACCTGGGGTTCACCTGGTCCTGCATGGCCCCATTCGCTTAGCTGGGCTTGACCTGGTGGCTGCAAGGCCCCATTCGCTTGCCTGGGCTTAACCTGGTGGCTGCAAGGCCGCTTTCGGTTGCATTGGGTCGACCTGGTGTCTGCAAGGCCCCGTAGGCTTGCCTGAATAACACCTGCTGGCTGCAAGGCCCCTTTCATTTACCTGAGGTTGACCTGGTGCCTGCAGGGCCCCATAGCCTTGCAGGGGGTTGCCCTGGTGGCTGTAAGGCCCCATTCAATTACTTGGGTTTGAACTGCTGTCCGCAAGGCCCCATTCGCTTCCCTGGGGTTGAACTGGTGTCTGCAAAGAACCATTCACTTACCTGGGGTTGACCTGGTAGCTGCAAGGCCCCATTTGCTTGCCTGGGCTTCACCGGGTGGCTGCAAGGCCTGATTAGCTTACCTGGGTTTGAGCTGATGGATGCCAGGCCCCATTCGCTTGCCTGGGCTTGACCTGGGCACCAAAAGTTCCCCTAGGCATGCCTGGCATTGACATGGTCATTGCAGGGCCCCATAGGCTTGCAGGGGGTTCACCTGGTGGCTGCAAGGTCCCATTCACCTCCTTGGGGTAGACCTGGTGGCTGCAAGGCCCCTTTCACTTGGGTTCTCCTGGTGGCTGTAAGGCCCTATTCGCTTGCATTGGGTAGACCTGGTGTCTGGAAGGCCCCGTAGGCTTGCCTGAGGTACACCTGGTGGCTGCAAGGCCCCATTCACTTGCCTGGTTTTGCCCTGGTGTCTGCAAGGTCCGATTCACTTGACTGGGGTTGAGCTGGTGTCTGCAAGGCCCCATTCGTTCCCTTTGGGTTGACCTGGTGTCTACAAGGCCCCATTCGGATACCTGGGGTTGACCTGGTGGGTGCAAGGCCCCATTCACTTGCCTGGGCTTCACCTGGTGGCTACCAGGCCCCATTCGCTTGCCTGGGGTTGACCTGGTGGCTGCAGGGCCCCATAGGCTTGCAGGGGTCTGACCTGGTTGCTGCAAGGCTCCTTCACTTGCATTGTGTTGACCTGGTGGCTGCAAGGCCCAATTCGCTTGCATTGGGAGGACCTGGTGTCTGCAAGGTCCGATTCGCTTCACTGGGGTTGAGTTGGTGGCTGCAAGGCCCCATTCATTTCCATTGGGTTGACCTGGTGTCTGCAAGGCCCCATTCGGTTACCTGGGGTTGACCTGGTGGGTGCAAGGCCCCATTCACTTTCCTGGGCTTCACCTGGTGGCTACCAGGCCCCTTTCACTTGCCCGGGGTTTATCTGGTGGCGGCAAGGCCCCATTCGCTTAAATGGGGTTGACCTGGTGGCTGCAAGGCCCCATTCGATTACTTGGGGTTGACCCAGTGCTTGCAATGCCCCATTCGCTTAAATGGGGTTGACCTGGTGGCTGCAAGGCCCCATTCGATTACTTGCGGTTGACCTGGTGCCTGCAAGGCCCCTTTCACTTACCTGAAGTTGACCTGGTGGCTGCAGGGCCCCATAGGCTTGCAGGGGGTTGACCTGGTGGCTGCAAGGCCTCATTCACCTCCCTGGGGTAGATCTGGTGGCTGTAACGCCCCATCCTCTTGCTTTGGGTTGACCTGTTGGCTGCAAGGCCCCATTGACTCACCTGGGGTTGACCTGGTGGCTGCAAGGCCCCATTTACTTGCATAGGGTTGACCTGGTAGCTGCAAGGCCCCATTCAATTGCCTTGGGTTCACTTGTTGGCTGCAAGGCCCCATTCGCTTGCAGGTGTTTGACCTGGTGGCTGCTGGGCCCCATTCGCTTGCATTGGGATGACCTGGCGGCTGCAAGGCCCCATCCGCTTTACCTGCGGTTGACCTGGTGTCTGCAAGGCCCCATTCACTTACCTGGGGTTGACCTGGGGGCTGCAGGGCCCCATAGATTTGCAGGGGGTTGAGCTGGTGGCTCCAAGGCTGCATTCGCTTGCCTGGGGTTCACCTGGTGGCTGCAAGGCCCCATTCGCTTGCCTGGGCTTAACCTGGTGGCTGCAAGGCCCCTTTCGGTTGCACTGGGTTGACCTGGTGTCTGCAAGGCCCCATTTGGTTACCTGGGGTTGCCCTGGTGGGAGCAAGGCCCCATTCACTTGCCTGGGCTTCAGCTGGTGGCTGCAATGCCCCATTCGCTTGCATTGGTTTGAGCTGGTGGCTGCAAGGCCCAATTCGCTTGCGTTGTGTTGACCTGGTGGTTGCAAGGCCCCATTCTCTTTACCTCCGCTTGACCTGGTGGCTGCAAGGCCCCTTTCACTTACCTGGGGTTGAGCTGGTGGCTGCAAGGCCCCTTTCGCTTGCCTGGGGTTGACCTCGTGGCTGCAAGGCCCCTTTCGCTTCCCTGGGGTTGACTGGGCTCCAAAAGTCCCCTTATGCATGCCTGGGGTTTACCTGGTGGCTGCCGGGCCCCATAGGCTTGCACACGCTGGACCCTGTGGTGGCAAGGCCACATTCGCTTGCCTGGGGTTGACCTGGTTGCTGCAAGGCCCCTATCACTTGCATTGGGTTGACCTGGAGTCTGCAAGGCCCCTTAGGCTTGTTTGGGGTTGACCTGGTGGCTGCAAGGCCCCATTTGCTTGCCTGGGGTTGACCTGGTGGCTGCAAGGCAGCATTCGCTTGGCTGGGGTTGACCTGGGGGCTGCAAGGCCCCTATCGATTACTTGGGGTTGACCTGGTGGCTGCAAGGCCCCATTCGCTTAAATGAGGTTGACCCTGTGGCTGCAAGGCCCCATTCGCTTGCCTGGGGTTTTACCTGGTGGCTCCAGGTCCCCATAGGCTCGCACGGGGTTGACCTGGGGGCTGCAATGCCCTGTATCCTTGCCTGAGTTACACCTGGTGGCTGGAAGGCCCCATTCAATTAGCTATGGTGGACCTGGTGGCTGCAAGGAACCATTCACTTACCTAGGTTTGATCGAGAGTCTGCAAGGCCCCGTAGTCTTCCTTGGGGTTGACCTGGTGGCTGCAAGGCCCCATTCGCTTGCCTTGGGTTGACCTGTTGGCGGCAAGGCCCCATTCACTGAAATGGGTTTCACCTGGTGGCTGGAAGGCCCCATTCGATTAGTTGGGGTTGACCCAGTGGGTGCAATGCCCCATTCGCTTAAATGGGGTTGACCTGGTGGCTGCAAGGCCCCGTTCGATTCCTTGGGGTTGACCTGGTGGCTGCAAGGCCCCTTTAACTTACCTGAGGTAGACCTGGTGGCTGCATTGCCCCACAGTCTTGCAGGGGGTTGACCTGGTGGTTGCAAGGCCCCATTCGCTTACCTGGGGTTGACCTGGTGGCTGCAAGGCCCCATTCACCTCCCTGGGGTAGACCTGGTGGCTGTAAGGCCCCATTCCCTTGCATGGGGTTGTCCTGGTAGCTGTAAGCCCCATCTACTTGCATTGGCTTGACCTGGTGTCTGGAAGGCCCCGTAGGCTTGCCTGAGTTACACCTGGTGGCTGCAAGGCCCTTTCAGTTGCCTGGGGTTGACCTGGTGTCTGCAATGCCCCATTCGCTTGCAGGTGTTCGACCTGGTGGCTGCTGGGCCCCATTCGCTTGCATTGGGATGACCTGGGGGCTGCAAGGCCCCATCCGCTTACCTGGGGTTGACCTGGGGGCTGCAGGGCCCCTTAGGCTTGCAGGAGGTTGAGCTGGTGGCACCAAGGCTGCATTCGCTTGCCTGGGGTTCACCTGGTGGCTGCATGGCCCCATTCGCTTAGATGGGCTTGACCTGGTGGCTGCAAGGCCTCATTCGGTTACCTGGGGTTGACCTGGTGTCTGCAAGGCGAAATTTGCTTGCATTGTGTTGACCTGGTGGCTGCAAGGCCCCATTCTCTTTACCTCCGGTTGACCTGGTGGCTGTAAGTCCCCTTTCACTTACCTGGGGTTGAGCTGGTGGCTGCAAGGCCCCATTCACTTGCCTGGGGTTTACCTGGTGGTTGCAAGGCCCCTTTCGCTTGCCTGGGGTTGACCTCGTGGCTGCAAGGCCCCTTTCGCTTCCCTGGGGTTGACCTGGGCTCCAAAAGTCCGCTTAGGCATGCCTGGGGTTTATCTGGTGGCTGCAGGGCCCCATAGGTTTGCAGACACTGGACCCTGTGGTGGCAAGGCCACATTCGCTTGCCTGGGGTTGACCTGGTTAGTGCAAGGCCCCTTTCACTTGCATTGGGTTGACCTGGAGTCTGCAAGGCCCCGTAAGCTTGTTTGGGGTTGACCTGGAGTCTGCAAGGCCCCCCAGAACTTAAGCTTCCAAGGAGTTGCCCCTGGTGCAACTGGGCCAGGCCCCATATGCTTGCCTGAGGTTGACCCTGGTGGCTGCAAGGACCCATTCACTTGCATTGGGTTTTACCTGGTGGCTCCAAGGTCCCCATTCGCTTGCCAGGGGGTTCACCTGGTCGCTGCAATGCCCCATATCGCTTACCTGGGGTTACACCTTGTGGCTGCAAGGAAGCATTCACTTAGCTATGGGTTGACCTGGTGGCTGGAAGGCCCCATTGGCTTGCATTGGTGTTGACCTGAGAGGCTGCAAGGCCCAATTAGTCTTACCTTGGGCTGCAATGCCCCATTCGCTTGCAGGTGTTCGACCTGGTGGCTGCTGGGCCCCATTCGCTTGCATTGGGATGACCTGGGGGCTGCAAGGCCCCATCCGCTTACCTGGGGTTGACCTGGGGGCTGCAGGGCCCCTTAGGCTTGCAGGAGGTTGAGCTGGTGGCACCAAGGCTGCATTCGCTTGCCTGGGGTTCACCTGGTGGCTGCATGGCCCCATTCGCTTAGATGGGCTTGACCTGGTGGCTGCAAGGCCTCATTCGGTTACCTGGGGTTGACCTGGTGTCTGCAAGGCGAAATTTGCTTGCATTGTGTTGACCTGGTGGCTGCAAGGCCCCATTCTCTTTACCTCCGGTTGACCTGGTGGCTGTAAGTCCCCTTTCACTTACCTGGGGTTGAGCTGGTGGCTGCAAGGCCCCATTCACTTGCCTGGGGTTTACCTGGTGGTTGCAAGGCCCCTTTCGCTTGCCTGGGGTTGACCTCGTGGCTGCAAGGCCCCTTTCGCTTCCCTGGGGTTGACCTGGGCTCCAAAAGTCCGCTTAGGCATGCCTGGGGTTTATCTGGTGGCTGCAGGGCCCCATAGGTTTGCAGACACTGGACCCTGTGGTGGCAAGGCCACATTCGCTTGCCTGGGGTTGACCTGGTTAGTGCAAGGCCCCTTTCACTTGCATTGGGTTGACCTGGAGTCTGCAAGGCCCCGTAAGCTTGTTTGGGGTTGACCTGGAGTCTGCAAGGCCCCGTAGGCTTGTTTGGGGTTGACCTGGGGGCTGCAAAGCTCCTATCGATTACTTGGGGTTGACCCGGTGGCTGCAAGGCCCCATTCGCTTGCCTGGGGTTTCACCTGGTGGCTGCAGGACCCCATAGGCTCGCACAGGGTTGACCTGGGGGCTGCAATGCCCTGTATCCTTGCCTGAGTTACACCTGGTGGCTGCAAGGCCCCATTCACTTGCCTATGGTGGACCTGGTGGCTGCAAGGAACCATTCACTTACCTAGGTTTGACCAGGAGCCTGCAAGGCCCCGTAGTCTTCCTTGGGGTTGATCTGGTGGCTGCAAGGCCCCATTCGCTTAAATGGGGTTGACCTTGTGGCGGCAAGGCCCCATTCGCTTAAATGGGGTTGACCTGGTGGCTGCAAGGCCCCATTCGATTAGTTGGGGATGACCCGGTGGGTGCAATGCCCATTTCACTTAAATGGGGTTGACCTGGTGGCTGCAAGGCCCCTTTAACTTACCTGAGGTAGACCTGGTGGCTGCAGGGCCCCATAGTCTTGCAGGGGGTTGACCTGGTGGCTGCAAGGCCGCATTCGCTTGCCTGGGGTTGACCTGGTGCCTGCAAGGCCCCTTTCACCTCCCTGGGGTAGACCTGGTGGCTGCAAGGCCCCATTCCCTTGCGTGGGGTTGTCCTGGTAGCTGTAAGCCCCATCCACTTGCATTGGGTTGACCTGGTGTCTGGAAGGCCCCGTAGGCTCGCCTGAGTTACACCTGGTGGCTGCAAGGCGCTTTCAGTTGCCTGGGGTTGACCTGGTGGCTGCAAGGCCCCATTCGCTTGCATTGGGAGGACCTGGTGTCTGCAAGGTCCGATTCGCTTCACTGGGGTTGAGTTGGTGGCTGTAAGGCCCAAGTCGTTTCCATTGGGTTGACCTGGTGTCTGCAAGGCCCCATTCAGTTACCTGGGTTTGACCTGGTGGGTGCAAGGCCCCATTCACTTCCCTGGGCTTCACCTGGTGGCTACCAGGCCCCTTTCACATGCCTGGGGTTGACCTGGTGGCGGCAAGGCCCCATTCGCTTAAATGGGGTTGACCTGGTGGCTGCAAGGCCCCATTCGATTACTTGGGGTTTGCCTGGTGCCTGCAAGGCCCCTTTCACTTACCTGAGGTTGACTTGGTGGCTGCAGGGCCCCATAGGCTTGCAGGGGGTTGACCTGTTGGCTGCAAGGCCCCATTCACCTCCCTGGGGTAGATCTGGTGCCTGTAACGCCCCATCCTCTTGCATTGGGTTGACCTGGTGGCTGCAAGGCCCCATTTACTTGCATTGGGTTGACCTGGTAGCTGCAAGGCCCCATTCAATTGCCTTGGGTTCACGTGTTGGCTGCAAGGCCCCATTCGCTTGCAGGGGTTTGACCTGGTGGCTGCTGGGCCCCATTCGCTTGTTTTGGGATGACCAGGGGGCTGCAAAGCCCCATCCGATTACCTGGGGTTGACCTGGGGGTTGCAGGGCCCCTTAGGCTTGCAGGGGGTTGAGCTGGTGGCTCCAAGGCTGCATTCGCTTGCCTGGGTTTCACGTGGTGGCTGCATGGCCCCATTCGCTTAGCTGGGCTTGACCTGGTGGCTGCAAGGCCCCTTTCGGTTGCACTGGGTTGACCTGGTGTCTTCAAGGCCCCATTCGGTTACCTGGGGTTGACCTGGTGGGTGCAAGGCCCCATTCACTTGCCTGGGCTTCATCTGGTGGCTACCAGGCCCCATTCGCTTGCCCTGGGTTGAGCTGGTGGCTGCAGGGCCCCATTCACTTGCATTGGGTTGACCTGGTGGCTGCAAGGCGAAATTTGCTTGCATTGTGTTGACCTGGTGGCTGCAAGGCCCCATTCTCTTTACCTCCGGTTGACCTGGTGGCTGCAAGGCCCCTTTCACTTACCTGGGGTTGAGCTGGTGGCTGCATGGCCCCATTCGCTTAGCTGGGCTTGACCTGGTGGCTGCAAGGCCCCATTCACTTGCTTGGGCTTAACCTGGTGGCTGCAAGGCCCCTTTCGGTTGCACTGGGTTGACCTGGTGTCTGCAAGGCCTCATTCGGTTACCTGGGGTTGACCTGGTGGGTGCAAGGCCCCATTCACCTGCCTGGGCTTCACCTAGTGGCTACAAGGCCACATTCGCTTGCCTGCGGTTGACCTGGTGGATGCAAGGCCCCATTCACTTGAATTGGGTTGAGCTGGTGGCTGCAACGCCCCATTCGCTTGCATTGGGTTGACCTGGTGGCTGCAAGGCCGAATTCGCTTGCATTATGTTCACCTCGTGGCTGCAAGGCCCCATTCTCTTTACCTCCGGTTGACCTGGTGGCTGCAAGGCCCCTTTCACTTACCTGGGGTTGAGTTGGTGGCTGCTAGGCCCCATTCACTTGCCTGGGGTTTACCTGGTGGCTGCAAGGCCCTTTTCGCTTGCCTGGGCTTGACGTCGTGGGTGCAAGGCCCCTTTCGCTTCCCTGGGGTTGACCTGGGCTCCAAAAGTCCCCTTAGGCATGCCTGGGGTTTGCCTGGTGGCTGCAGGGCCCCATAGGCTTGCAGACGCTGGACCCTCTGGTGCCAAGGCCACATTCGCTTGCTGGGGTTGACCTGGTTGCTGCAAGGCCCTTTTCACTTGCATTGGGTTGACCTGGAGTCTGCAAGGCCCCGTAGGCTTGTTTGGGGTTGACCTGGTGGCTGCAAGCCCCATTTGCTTGCCTGGGGTTGACCTGGTGGCTGCAGGGCCCCATTCGCTTGGCTGGGGTTGTCCTGGTGGCTGCAAGGTCCCATTCGCTTTAATGGTGTTGACCTGGGGGCTGCAAGGCCCCTATCGGTTACTTGGGGTTGACCTGGTGGCTGCAAGGCCCCATTCGCTTAAATGGGGTTGACCCAGTGGCTGCAAGGTCCCATTCGCTTGCCTGGGGTTTCACCTGGTGGCTGCAGGACCCCATAGGCTCGCACAGGGTTGACCTGGGGGCTGCAATGCACTGTATCCTTGCCTGAGTTACAGCTGGTGGCTGCAAGGCCCCATTCACTTGCCTATGGTCGACCTGGTGGCTGCAATGAACCATTCGCTTACCTAGGTTTGACCAGGAGTCTGCAAGGCCCCGTAGTCTTCCTTGGGGTTGACCTGGTGGCTGCAAGGCCCCATTCGCTTGCCTGGGGTTGACCTGGTGGCGGCAATGCCCCATTCGCTTAAATGGGGTTGACCTGGTGGCTGCAAGGCCCCTTTAACTTACCTGAGGTAGACCTGGTGGCTGCAGAGCCCCATAGTCTTGCAGGGGGTTGACCTGGTGGCTGCAAGGCCCCATTCGCTTACCTGGGGTTGACCTGGTGGGTGCAAGGTCCCATTCACCTCCATGGGGTAGACCTGGTGGCTGCAAGGCCCCATTCCCTTGCGTGGGGTTGTCCTGGTGGCTGTAAGTTCCCATTGACTCACCTGGGGTTGACCTGGTGGCTGCAAGGCCCCATTCGCTTGCCTGGGCTTAAGCTGGTGGCTGCAAGGCCCCTTTCGGTTGCACTGGGTTGACCTGGTGTCTGCAAGGCCCCATTCGGTTACCTGGGGTTGACCTGGTGGGTGCAAGGCCCCATTCACTTGCCTGGGCTTCACGTAGTGGCTACAAGGCCCCATTTGCTTGCCTGGGGTTGACCTGGTGGCTGCAACTCCCCATTCGCTTGCATTGGGTTGACCTGGTGGCTGCAAGGCCCAATTCGCTTGCATTGTGTTGACCTGGTGGCTGCAAGGCCCCATTCTCTTTACCTCCGGTTGACCTGGTGGCTGCAAGGCCCCTTTCACTTACCTGGGGTTGAGTTGGTGGCTGCAGGGCCCCATAGGCTTGCAGACGCTGGACCCTGTGGTGGCAAGGCCACATTCGCTTGCCTGGGGTTGACCTGGTTGCTGCAAGGCCCCTTTGACTTGCATTGGGTTGACCTGGAGTTTGCAAGGCCCCGTAGGCTTGTTTGGGGTTGACCTGGTGGCTGCAAGGCCCCATTTGCTTGCCTGGGGTTGACCTGGTGGCTGCAAGGCCCCATTAGCTTTAATGGTGTTGACCTGGGGGCTGCAAGGCCCCTATCGATTACTTGGGGTTTACCTGGTGGCGGCAAGGCCCCATTCACTTAAATGGGGTTGACCCGGTGGCTGCAAGGCCCCATTCGGTTGCCTGGGGTTTCACCTGGTGGCTGCAGGAACCCATAGGCTCGCACGGGGTTGACCTGGGGGCTGCAATGCCCTGTATCCTTGCCTGAGTTACACCTGGTGGCTGCAAGGCCCCATTCACTTGGCTATGGTGGACCTGGTGGCTGCAAGGAACCATTCGCTTACCTAGGTTTGACCAGGAGTCTGCAAGGCCCCGTAGTCTTGCTTGGGGTTGACCTGGTGGCTGCAAGGCCCCATTCGCTTGCAGGGGTTGACCTGGTTGCTGCAAGGCCACATTCGCTTCCCTGGGGTTGACCTGGTGGCTGCAACGCCTGGTTCGCTTATCTGGGGTTGACCTGGTGGCTGCAAGGCCCCATTCACTTTCCTGGTGTTGACTTGGTGGTTGCAAGGCCCCATTCGCCTGCCTGGGGTTGACCTGGGCTCCAAAAGTCCTCCTAGGGATGTCTGTTGTTCATGTGGTGCCCGGACTTGAAGCCGGTCAGGGCTTCACTCCCAAACAAACACCGGGAGTGTCGATGCAGGACCGGCAAACCATCCAGGGGCTTAAGCCTCCGGCAAGTTCCCCCCCGACCCGGGCTTAACCCACCAAGGAGTGCCCCTGCCACGTGGGCCAGGCCCCACTCGCTTTCCTAGGGTTGACCTGTTTCCTGCAAGGCCCCATTCACTTCCCCTGGGTTGACCTGGTGGCTGCAAGGTCGCCTTCACTTTCCTGGGGATGACCTGGTGGCTGCCAGGCCCCATTCACTTGCCTGGGGTTGACCTGGGCTCCAAAAGTGGCCCTAGGCATGCCTGAGGTTCACCTGGTTCCCCTAGTTGCTGCTGCCCTGCGCTCCAAAAGTTCCCATAGGCATGCCAGGAAGTGCACCCGGACCCCGGTTTTGCGGAAACCCTGGAGACCGGATCCCGGGAGGCGGATTCGGAGCACGGTCTTGCGGAAAGCCCGGAGACTGGATCCCGGGAGGCGGATCCTTAGCCCGGTCTTGCGGAAAGCCCAGGATCGGACCCCAGAAGGCAGATCCGGAGCCCGGTCTTGCGAAAAACCCAGAGAGGGGATCCCGGGAGTCAGATCCAGAACCCGTTGTGCCGGGAAACGCGAAGAAAGGATCCCGGGAAGTAGGTCAGGAGCCCGCTCTGCGAGAAAACCCGGACAGGGCATTCCAGGAAGTGGGTCTGGAGCCGGCTCGGCCAGAAAACGCGGGCAGCAGGATCACGGGAAGAGGGTCCGGAGCCCGCTGTTCCGGAAAACCCAGAGACCAGAATCCCGGGAAGCGGATCCGGAGCCTGGTCTTCTGGAAAACCCGGAAACTGGATCCCGGGAAGCGGATCCGGAGACTGGTCTTCTGGAAAACCCGGAAACTGGATCCCGGGAAGCGGATCCGGAGCGCGGTCTTCTAGAAAACACGGAAACTGGATCCCGGGAAGCGGATCAGGAGCCTGGTCTTCTGGAAAACCCGGAAACTGGATCCCGGGAAGCGGATTCGGAGCCTGGTCTTCTGGAAAACCCGGAAACTGGATCCCGGGAAGCGGATCCGGAGCCGAGTCTTCCGAAACATTTGCATAACGAAGGGATTTCCGGCCTCCGGATCCCGCTCTTCCGGAAAACCCGGAAACTGGATCCTAGGAAGCGGATCCGGAGCCTGGTCTTCTGGAAAACCCAGAAACTGGATACCGGGAAGCGGATCCAGAGCCGAGTCTTCCGAAACTGAAGCATAACGAAAGGATTTCCGGCCTCCGGATCCCGGTCTTCCGGAAAACCCGGAAACTGGATCCCAGGAAGCGTATCCGGAGCCTGGTCTTCTGGAAAACCCGGAAACTGGATACCGGGAAGCGGATCCGGAGCCGAGTCCTCCGAAACTTTTGCATAACGAAGGGATTTCCGCCTTCCAGGTCCCGGTCTTCCGGAAAAACCGGAAACTGGATCCCGGGAAGCGGATCCGGACCCAAGTCTTCTGAAACTTTTGCATAACGAAGGCATTTCCGGCCTCCGGATCCCGTTCTTCCAGACAACCCGGAAACTGGATCCAGGGAAGCGGATCCGGAGCCTGGTCTTCTGGAAAACCCGGAAACTGGATACCGGGAAGCGGATCCGGAGAAGGGTCTTTTGGAAAACCTGGACACTGGATCGCGGGATGTGGATCTGGAGCCTGGTCTTCTGGAAAACCCGGAAACTGGCTCCAGGGAAGAGGATCCGGAGCCGAGTCCTCCGAAACTTTTGCATAACGAAGGGTTTTCCGGACTCCGGATCCCGGTCTTCCGGAAAACCCGGAAACTGGCTCCCGGGAAGCGGATCCGGAGCTGAGTCCTCCGAAACTTTTGCATAACGAAGGGTTTTCCGGCCTCCGGAACCCGGTCTTCCGGAAAACCCGGAAACTGGATCCCCGGAAGTGGATCCGGATTTCAGTCTTCCGGAAAACCCAGAAACTGGATCCTGGGAAGCGGATCCGGAGCCTGGTCTTCTGGAAAACCCGGAAACTGGATCCCGGGAAGCGGATCCGGAGCCGAGTCCTCCGAAACTTTTGCATAAAGAAGGGATTTCTAGCCTCTGGATCCCGGTCTTCCGGAAAACCCGGAAACTGGGTCCCGGGAAGCAGATCCGGAGCCTGGTCTTCTGGAAAACCCGGAAACTGGATCCAGGGAAGCGGATCCGGAGACGAGTCCTCCAAAACTGTTGCATAACGAAGAGCTTTCCGGCCTCCGGATCCCGGTCTTCCGGAAAACCCAGAAACTGGATTCCAGTTAAGCGGATCCGGAGCCTGGACTTCTGGAAAACCCGGAAACTGGATCCCGGGAAGCGAATCCGGAGCCAGAGTCCTCCAAAACTTTTGCATAACGAAGGCATTTCCGGCCTCCATATCCCGGTTTTCCGGAAAACCCGGAAACTGGATCCCGGGAAAAGGATCAGGATCCCAGTCTTCCGGAAAACCCGGAAACTGGATCCCGGGAAGCGGATCCGGAGCCTGGTCTTGTGGAAAACCCGGAAACCGGATCCCGGGAAGGAGATCCGGAGCCGAGCTCTCTGAAACTTTTGCATAAGGAAGGGATTTCCGGCCTCCGGATCCCGGTTTTCCGGAAAACCCGGAAACTGGATCCCGGGAAGCGGATCCGGAGCCTGGTCTTCTGGAAAACCCGGAAACCGGATCCCGGGAAGCGGATCCGGAGCCGAGTCCTCCGAAACTTTTGCATAACGAAGGGTGTTCCGGCCTCCGGAACCCGGTCTTCCGGAAAACCCGGAAACTGGATCCCGGGAAGTGGATCTGGATTTCAGTCTTCCGGAAAACCCGGAAACCGGATCCCGGGAAGCGGATCCGGAGCCGAGTCCTCCGAAACTTTTGCATAACGAAGGGTTTTCCGGCCTCCGGAACCCGGTCTTCCGGAAAACCCGGAAACCGGATCCCGGGAAGCGGATCCGGAGCCTGGTCTTCTGGAAAACCCGGAAACTGGATACCGGGAAGCGGATCCGGAGAAGGGTCTTTTGGAAAACCTGGACACTGGATCGCGGGATGTGGATCTGGAGCCTGGTCTTCTGGAAAACCCGGAAACTGGCTCCAGGGAAGCGGATCCGGAGCCGAGTCCTCCGAAACTTTTGCATAACGAAGGGTTTTCCGGACTCCGGATCCCGGTCTTCCGGAAAACCCGGAAACTGGCTCCCGGGAAGCGGATCCGGAGCTGAGTCCTCCGAAACTTTTGCATAACGAAGGGTTTTCCAGCCTCCGGAACCCGGTCTTCCGGAAAACCCGGAAACTGGATCCCGGAAGTGGATCCGGATTTCAGTCTTCCGGAAAACCCAGAAACTAGATCCTGGGAAGCGGATCCGGAGCCTGGTCTTCTGAAAAACCCGGAAACTGGATCCCGGGAAGCGGATCCGGAGCCGAGTCCTCCGAAACTTTTGCATAAAGAAGGGATTTCTAGCCTCTGGATCCCTGTCTTCCGGAAAACCCGGAAACTGGATCCCGGGAAGCGGATCCGGAGCCGAGTCTTCCGAAACATTTGCATAACGAAGGGATTTCCGGCCTCCGGAAACCGGTCTTCCGGAAAACCCGGAAACTGGATCCTAGGAAGCGGATCCGGAGCCTGGTCTTCCCGGGAAGCGGATCCGGAGCCGAGTCTTCCGAAACTGAAGCATAACGAAAGGATTTCCGGCCTCCGGATCCCGGTCTTCCGGAAAACCCGGAAACTGGATCCCGGAAGCGTATCCGGAGCCTGGTCTTCTGGAAAACCCGGAAACTGGATACCGGGAAGCGGATCCGGAGCCGAGTCCTCCGAAACTTTTGCATAACGAAGGGATTTCCGGCCTCCGGTCCCGGTCTTCCGGAAAACCCGGAAACTGGATCCCGGGAAGCGGATCCGGAGCCTGGTCTTCTGAAACTTTTGCATAACGAAGGCCGAGTCCTCCGAAACTTTCCGGCCTCCGGATCCCGGTCTTCCGGAAAACCCGGAAACTGGATCCCGGGAAGCGGATCCGGAGCCTGGTCTTCTGGAAAACCCGGAAACTGGATCCCGGGAAGCGGATCCGGAGCCGAGTCCTCCGAAACTTTTGCATAACGAAGGGATTTCCGGCCTCCGGCTCCCGGTCTTCCGGAAAACCCGGAAACTGGATCCCGGGAAGCGGATCCGGAGCCTGGTCTTCTGGAAAACCCGGAAACCGGATCCCGGGAAGCGGATCCGGAGCCGAGTCCTCCGAAACTTTTGCATAACGAAGGGATTTCCGGCCTCCGGATCCCGGTCTTCCGGAAAACCCGGAAACTGGATCCCGGGAAGCGGATCCGGAGCCTGGTCTTCTGGAAAACCCGGAAACCGGATCCGGGAAGCGGATCCGGAGCCGAGTCCTCCGAAACTTTTGCATAACGAAGGGATTTCCGGCCTCCGGAACCCGGTCCCGGAAAACCCGGAAACTGGATCCCCGGAAGTGGATCCGGATTTCCCGGAAAACCCAGAAACTGGATCCCGGGAAGCGGATCCGGAGCCTGGTCTTCTGGAAAACCCGGAAACTGGATCCCGGGAAGCGGATCCGGAGCCGAGTCCTCCGAAACTTTTGCATAACGAAGGGATTTCTAGCCTCCGGATCCCGGTCTTCCGGAAAACCCGGAAACTGGATCCCGGGAAGCGGATCCGGAGCCTGGTCTTCTGGAAAACCCGGAAACCGGATCCCGGGAAGCGGATCCGGAGCCGAGTCCTCCGAAACTTTTGCATAACGAAGGGATTTCCGGCCTCCGGATCCCGGTCTTCCGGAAAACCCGGAAACTGGATCCCGGGAAGCGGATCCGGAGCCTGGTCTTCTGGAAAACCCGGAAACCGGATCCCGGGAAGCGGATCCGGAGCCGAGTCCTCCGAAACTTTTGCATAACGAAGGGATTTCCGGCCTCCGGCTCCCGGTCTTCCGGAAAACCCGGAAACTGGATCCCGGGAAAAGGATCAGGATCCCGGTCTTCCGGAAAACCCGGAAACTGGATCCCGGGAAGCGGATCCGGAGCCTGGTCTTCTGGAAAACCCGGAAACCGGATCCCGGGAAGCGGATCCGGAGCCGAGTCCTCTGAAACTTTTGCATAACGAAGGGATTTCCGGCCTCCGGATCCCGGTCCGGAAAACCCGGAAACTTCCGGAAAACCCGGAAACTGGATCCCGGGAAGCGGATCCGGAGCCTGGTCTTCTGGAAAACCCGGAAACCGGATCCCGGGAAGCGGATCCGGAGCCGAGTCCTCCGAAACTTTTGCATAACGAAGGGATTTCCGGCCTCCGGAACCCGGTCTTCCGGAAAACCCGGAAACTGGATCCCGGGAAGTGGATCCGGAGCCTGGTCTTCCGGAAAACCCGGAAACCGGATCCCGGGAAGCGGATCCGGAGCCGAGTCCTCCGAAACTTTTGCATAACGAAGGGATTTCCGGCCTCCGGAACCCGGTCTTCCGGAAAACCCGGAAACTGGATCCCGGGAAGCGGATCCGGAGCCTGGTCTTCTGGAAAACCCGGAAACTGGATCCCGGGAAGCGGATCCGGAGCCGAGTCCTCCGAAACTTTTGCATAACGAAGGGATTTCCGGCCTCTTCTTCCGGAAAACCCGGAAACTGGATCCCGGGATGTGGATCTGGAGCCTGGTCTTCTGGAAAACCCGGAAACTGGCTCCAGGGAAGCGGATCCGGAGCCGAGTCCTCCGAAACTTTTGCATAACGAAGGGTTTTCCGGACTCCGGATCCCGGTCTTCCGGAAAACCCGGAAACTGGCTCCCGGGAAGCGGATCCGGAGCTGAGTCCTCCGAAACTTTTGCATAACGAAGGGTTTTCCAGCCTCCGGAACCCGGTCTTCCGGAAAACCCGGAAACTGGATCCCGGAAGTGGATCCGGATTTCAGTCTTCCGGAAAACCCAGAAACTGGATCCTGGGAAGCGGATCCGGAGCCTGGTCTTCTGGAAAACCCGGAAACTGGATCCCGGGAAGCGGATCCGGAGCCGAGTCCTCCGAAACTTTTGCATAAAGAAGGGATTTCTAGCCTCTGGATCCCGGTCTTCCGGAAAACCCGGAAACTGGGTCCCGGGAAGCAGATCCGGAGCCTGGTCTTCTGGAAAACCCGGAAACTGGATCCAGGGAAGCGGATCCGGAGACGAGTCCTCCAAAACTTTTGCATAACGAAGGCATTTCCGGCCTCCATATCCCGGTTTTCCGGAAAACCCGGAAACTGGATCCCGGGAAAAGGATCAGGATCCTGGTCTTCCGGAAAACCCGGAAACTGGATCCCGGGAAGCGGATCCGGAGCCTGGTCTTGTGGAAAACCCGGAAACTGGATCCCGGGAAGGAGATCCGGAGCCGAGCTCTCTGAAACTTTTGCATAAGGAAGGGATTTCCGGCCTCCGGATCCCGGTTTTCCGGAAAACCCGGAAACTGGATCCCGGGAAGCGGATCCGGAGCCTGGTCTTCTGGAAAACCCGGAAACCGGATCCCGGGAAGCGGATCCGGAGCCGAGTCCTCCGAAACTTTTGCATAACGAAGGGTGTTCTGGCCTCCGGAACCCGGTCTTCCGGAAAACCCGGAAACTGGATCCCGGGAAGTGGATCCGGATTTCAGTCTTCCGGAAAACCCGGAAACCGGATCCCGGGAAGCGGATCCGGAGCCGAGTCCTCCGAAACTTTTGCATAACGAAGGGTTTTCCGGCCTCCGGAACCCGGTCTTCCGGAAAACCCGGAAACCGGATCCCGGGAAGTGGATCCGGAGCCAAGTCCTCCGAAACTTTTGCATAACGAAGGGTTTCCGGCCTCCGGCCCGGTCTTCCGGAAAACCCGGAAACTGGATCCCGGGAAGCGGATCCGGAGCCTCTTCTGGAAAACCCGGAAACTGGATCCCGGGAAGCGGATCCGGAGCCGAGTCCTCCGAAACTTTTGCATAATTTTCCGGCCTCCGGATCCCGGTCTTCCGGAAAACCCGGAAACTGGATCCCGGGAAGCGGATCCGGAGCCTGGTCTTCTGGAAAACCCGGAAACCGGATCCCGAAGCGGATCCGGAGCCGAGTCCTCCGAAACTTTTGCATAACGAAGGGATTTCCGGCCTCCGGATCCCGGTCTTCCGGAAAACCCGGAAACTGGATCCCGGGAAGCGGATCCGGAGCCTGGTCTTCTGGAAAACCCGGAAACCGGATCCCGGGAAGCCAATCCGGAGCCGAGTCTTGCGAAACTTTTGCATAATGAAGGGATTTCCGCCTTCCAGGTCCCGGTCTTCCGGAAAAACCGGAAACTGGATCCCGGGAAGTGGATCTTCAGTCTTCCGGAAAACCCGGAAACCGGATCCCGGGAAGCGGATCCGGAGCCGAGTCCTCCGAAACTTTTGCATAACGAAGGGTTTTCCGGCCTCCGGAACCCGGTCTTCCGGAAAACCCGGAAACCGGATCCCGGGAAGCGGATCCGGAGCCTGGTCTTCTGGAAAACCCGGAAACTGGATACCGGGAAGCGGATCCGGAGAAGGGTCTTTTGGAAAACCTCTTCCGGAAAACAAACTGGATCGCGGGAAGCGGATCTGGAGCCTGGTCTTCTGGAAAACCCGGAAACTGGCTCCAGGGAAGCGGATCCGGAGCCGAGTCCTCCGAAACTTTTGCATAACGAAGGGTTTTCCGGACTCCGGATCCCGGTCTTCCGGAAAACCCGGAAACTGGCTCCCGGGAAGCGGATCCGGAGCTGAGTCCTCCGAAACTTTTGCATAACGAAGGGTTTTCCAGCCTCCGGAACCCGGTCTTCCGGAAAACCCGGAAACTGGATCCCGGAAGTGGATCCGGATTTCAGTCTTCCGGAAAACCCAGAAACTAGATCCTGGGAAGCGGATCCGGAGCCTGGTCTTCTGAAAAACCCGGAAACCGGATCCCGGGAAGCGGATCCGGAGCCGAGTCCTCCGAAACTTTTGCATAAAGAAGGGATTTCTAGCCTCTGGATCCCTGTCTTCCGGAAAACCCGGAAACTGGGTCCCGGGAAGCAGATCCGGAGCCTGGTCTTCTGGAAAACCCGGAAACTGGATCCAGGGAAGCGGATCCGGAGACGAGTCCTCCAAAACTTTTGCATAACGAAGGCATTTCCGGCCTCCATATCCCGGTTTTCCGGAAAACCCGGAAACTGGATCCCGGGAAAAGGATCAGGATCCCAGTCTTCCGGAAAACCCGGAAACTGGATCCCGGGAAGCGGATCCGGAGCCTGGTCTTCTGGAAAACCCGGAAACCGGATCCCGGGAAGGAGATCCGGAGCCGAGCTCTCTGAAACTTTTGCATAAGGAAGGGATTTCCGGCCTCCGGATCCCGGTTTTCCGGAAAACCCGGAAACTGGATCCCGGGAAGCGGATCCGGAGCCTGGTCTTCTGGAAAACCCGGAAACCGGATCCCGGGAAGCGGATCCGGAGCCGAGTCCTCCGAAACTTTTGCATAATGAAGGGTGTTCTGGCCTCCGGAACCCGGTCTTCCGGAAAACCCGGAAACTGGATCCCGGGAAGTGGATCCGGATTTCAGTCTTCCGGAAAACCCGGAAACCGGATCCCGGGAAGCGGATCCGGAGCCGAGTCCTCCGAAACTTTTGCATAACGAAGGGTTTTCCGGCCTCCGGAACCCGGTCTTCCGGAAAACCCGGAAACCGGATCCCGGGAAGTGGATCCGGAGCCAAGTCCTCCGAAACATTTGCATAACGAAGGGTTTTCCGGCCTCCGGAACCCGGTCTTCCGGAAAACCCGGAAACTGGATCCCGGGAAGTGGATCCGGATTTCAGTCTTCCGGAAAACACGGAAACTGGATCCCGGGAAGCCGATCCGGAGCCGAGTCCTCCGAAACTTTTGCATAAAGAAGGAATTCCTGGCCTCCGGATCCTGGTCTTCTGGAAAACCCGGAAACTGGATCCCGGGACGCGGATCCTTAGCCTGGTCTACTGGAAAACCCGGAAAGTGGATCCCAGGAAGCCAATCCGGAGCCGAGTCTTGCGAAACTTTTGCATAATGAAGGCATTTCCGCCTTCCAGGTCCCGGTCTTCCGGAAAAACCGGAAACTGGATCCCGGGAAGCGGATCCGGACCCAAGTCTTCTGAAACTTTTGCATAACGAAGGCATTTCCGGCCTCCGGATCCCGTTCTTCCAGACAACCCGGAAACTGGATCCAGGGAAGCGGATCCGGAGCCTGGTCTTCTGAAACTTTTGCAAACGGAAGGGATTTCCGGCCTCCGGAGAAGGGTCTTCCGGAAAACCCGGAAACTGGATCCCGGGAAGCGGATCCGGAGCCTGGTCTTCTGGAAAACCCGGAAACTGGATCCCGGGAAGCGGATCCGGAGCCGAGTCCTCCGAAACTTTTGCATAACGAAGGGTTTTCCGGACTCCGGATCCCGGTCTTCCAGAAAACCCGGAAACTGGATCCCGGGAAGCGGATCCGGAGCCTGGTCTTCTGGAAAACCCGGAAACCGGATCCCGGGAAGCGGATCCGGAGCCGAGTCCTCCGAAACTTTTGCATAACGAAGGGATTTCCGGAAGTCCGGATCCCGGTCTTCCGGAAAACCCGGAAACTGGATCCCGGGAAGCGGATCCGGAGCCTGGTCTTCTGGAAAACCCGGAAACCGGATCCCGGGAAGCGGATCCGGAGCCGAGTCCTCCGAAACTTTTGCATAAAGAAGGGATTTCCGGCCTCCGGATCCCGGTCTTCCGGAAAACCCGGAAACTGGATCCCGGGAAGCGGATCCGGAGCCTGGTCTTCTGGAAAACCCGGAAACTGGATCCCGGGAAGCGGATCCGGAGCCGAGTCCTCCGAAACTTTTGCATAACGAAGGGATTTCCGGCCTCCGGCTCCCGGTCTTCCGGAAAACCCGGAAACTGGATTCCGGGAAGCGGATCCGGAGCCTGGTCTTCTGGAAAACCCGGAAACTGGATCCCGGGAAGCGGATCCGGAGCCGAGTCCTCCGAAACTTTTGCATAACGAAGGGATTTCCGGCCTCCGGCTCCCGGTCTTCCGGAAAACCCGGAAACTGGATCCCGGGAAGCGGATCCGGAGCCTGGTCTTCTGGAAAACCCGGAAACCGGATCCCGGGAAGCGGATCCGGAGCCGAGTCCTCCGAAACTTTTGCATAACGAAGGGATTTCCGGCCTCCGGCTCCCGGTCTTCCGGAAAACCCGGAAACTGGATCCCGGGAAGCGGATCCGGAGCCTGGTCTTCTGGAAAACCCGGAAACCGGATCCCGGGAAGCGGATCCGGAGCCGAGTCCTCCGAAACTTTTGCATAACGAAGGGATTTCCGGCCTCCGGCTCCCGGTCTTCCGGAAAACCCGGAAACTGGATCCCGGGAAGCGGATCCGGAGCCTGGTCTTCTGGAAAACCCGGAAACCGGATCCCGGGAAGCGGATCCGGAGCCGAGTCCTCCGAAACTTTTGCATAACGAAGGGATTTCCGGCCTCCGGCTCCCGGTCTTCCGGAAAACCCGGAAACTGGATCCCGGGAAGCGGATCCGGAGCCTGGTCTTCTGGAAAACCCGGAAACCGGATCCCGGGAAGCGGATCCGGAGCCGAGTCCTCCGAAACTTTTGCATAACGAAGGGATTTCCGGCCTCCGGCTCCCGGTCTTCCGGAAAACCCGGGAACTGGATCCCGGGAAGCGGATCCGGAGCCTGGTCTTCTGGAAAACCCGGAAACCGGATCCCGGGAAGCGGATCCGGAGCCGAGTCCTCCGAAACTTTTGCATAATGAAGGGATTTCCGGCCTCCGGCTCCCGGTCTTCCGGAAAACCCGGAAACTGGATCCCGGGAAGCGGATCCAAAGCCTGGTCTTCTGGAAAACCCGGAAACCGGATCCCGGGAAGCGGATCCGGAGCCGAGTCCTCCGAAACTTTTGCATAACGAAGGGATTTCCGGCCTCCGGCTCCCGGTCTTCCGGAAAACCAGGAAACTGGATTCCGGGAAGCGGATCCGGAGCCTGGTCTTCTGGAAAACCCGGAAACCGGATCCCGGGAAGCGGATCCGGAGCCGAGTCCTCCGAAACTTTTGCATAACGAAGGGATTTCCGGCCTCCGGCTCCCGGTCTTCCGGAAAACCCGGAAACTGGATCCCGGGAAGCGGATCCGGAGCCTGGTCTTCTGGAAAACCCGGAAACCGGATCCCGGGAAGCGGATCCGGAGCCGAGTCCTCCGAAACTTTTGCATAACGAAGGGATTTCCGGCCTCCGGACTCCCGGTCTTCCGGAAAACCCGGAAACTGGATCCCGGGAAGCGGATCCGGAGCCTGGTCTTCTGGAAAACCCGGAAACCGGATCCCGGGAAGCGGATCCGGAGCCGAGTCCTCCGAAACTTTTGCATAAGGAAGGGATTTCCGGCCTCCGGCTCCCGGTCTTCCGGAAAACCCGGAAACTGGATCCCGGGAAGCGGATCCGGAGCCTGGTCTTCTGGAAAACCCGGAAACCGGATCCCGGGAAGCGGATCCGGAGCCGAGTCCTCCGAAACTTTTGCATAACGAAGGGATTTCCGGCCTCCGGCTCCCGGTCTTCCGGAAAACCCGGAAACTGGATCCCGGGAAGCGGATCCGGAGCCTGGTCTTCTGGAAAACCCGGAAACCGGATCCCGGGAAGCGGATCCGGAGCCGAGTCCTCCGAAACTTTTGCATAACGAAGGGATTTCCGGCCTCCGGCTCCCGGTCTTCCGGAAAACCCGGAAACTGGATCCCGGGAAGCGGATCCGGAGCCTGGTCTTCTGGAAAACCCGGAAACCGGATCCCGGGAAGCGGATCCGGAGCCGAGTCCTCCGAAACTTTTGCATAACGAAGGGATTTCCGGCCTCCGGCTCCCGGTCTTCCGGAAAACCCGGAAACTGGATCCCGGGAAGCGGATCCGGAGCCTGGTCTTCTGGAAAACCCGGAAACCGGATCCCGGGAAGCGGATCCGGAGCCGAGTCCTCCGAAACTTTTGCATAATAAGGGATTTCCGGCCTCCGGCTCCCGGTCTTCCGGAAAACCCGGAACTGGATCCCGGGAAGCGGATCCGGAGCCTGGTCTTCTGGAAAACCCGGAAACCGGATCCCGGGAAGCGGATCCGGAGCCGAGTCCTCCGAAACTTTTGCATAACGAAGGGATTTCCGGCCTCCGGCTCCCGGTCTTCCGGAAAACCCGGAAACTGGATCCCGGGAAGCGGATCCGGAGCCTGGTCTTCTGGAAAACCCGGAAACCGGATCCCGGGAAGCGGATCCGCAGCCGAGTCCTCCGAAACTTTTGCATAACGAAGGGATTTCCGGCCTCCGGCTCCCGGTCTTCCGGAAAACCCGGAAACTGGATCCCGGGAAGCGGATCCGGAGCCTGGTCTTCTGGAAAACCCGGAAACCGGATCCCGGGAAGCGGATCCGGAGCCGAGTCCTCCGAAACGGTTGCATAACGAAGGGATTTCCGGGGTCCGGCTCCCGGTCTTCCGGAAAACCCGGAACTGGATCCCGGGAAGCGGATCCGGAGCCTGGTCTTCTGGAAAACCGGGAAACCGGATCCCGGGAAGCGGATCCGGAGCCGAGTCCTCCGAAACTGTTGCATAACGAAGGGATTTCCGGCCTCCGGCTCCCGGTCTTCCGGAAAACCCGGAAACTGGATCCCGGGAAGCGGATCCGGAGCCTGGTCTTCTGGAAAACCCGGAAACCGGATCCCGGGAAGCGGATCCGGAGCCGAGTCCTCTGAAACTTTTGCATAACGAAGGGATTTCCGGCCTCCGGCTCCCGGTCTTCCGGAAAACCCGGAAACTGGATCCCGGGAAGCGGATCCGGAGCCTGGTCTTCTGGAAAACCCGGAAACCGGATCCCGGGAAGCGGATCCGGAGCCGAGTCCTCCGAAACTTTTGCATAAGGAAGGGATTTCCGGCCTCCGGCTCCCGGTCTTCCGGAAAACCCGGAAACTGGATCCCGGGAAGCGGATCCGGAGCCTGGTCTTCTGGAAAACCCGGAAACCGGATCCCGGGAAGCGGATCCGGAGGCGAGTCCTCCTAAACTTTTGCATAACGAAGGGATTTCCGGCCTCCGGCTCCCGGTCTTCCGGAAAACCCGGAAACTGGATACCGGGAAGCGGATCCGGAGCCTGGTCTTCTGGAAAACCCGGAAACCGGATCCCGGGTAGCGGATCCGGAGCCGATTCCTCCGAAACTTTTGCATAACGAAGGGATTTCCGGCCTCCGGCTCCCGGTCTTCCGGAAAACCCGGAAAGTGGATCCCGGGAAGCGGATCCGGAGCCTGGTCTTCTGGAAAACCCGGAAACCGGATCCCGGGAAGCGGGTCCGGAGCCGAGTCCTCCGAAACTTTTCATAATAAGGGATTTCCAGCCTCCGGCCCCCGGTCTTCCGGGAAACCCGGGAACTGGATCCCGGGAAGCGGATCCGGAGCGTGGTCTTCTGGAAAACCCGGAAACCGGATCCCGGGAAGCGGATCCGGAGCCGAGTCCTCCGAAACTTTTGCATAATGAAGGGATTTCCGGCCTCCGGCTCCCGGTCTTCCGGAAAACCCGGAAACTGGATTCCGGGAAGCGGATCCAAAGCCTGGTCTTTTGGAAAACCCGGAAACCGGATCCCGGGAAGCGGATCCGGAGCCGAGTCCTCCGAAACTTTTGCATAAGGAAGAGATTTCCGGGGTCCGGCTCCCGGTCTT